>NC_142185.1:15570885-15722111 GCF_026936395.1 Plectropomus leopardus | reverse complement strand
GAAAATATAACTGTTACAAGAGTAACAGCAGTACAGTTTTCATTGTCATTTGCATAGGCTGTTAAAAAAATGGACATAGCTACCATGGTGCCACCCATTGGTGTGTTGACTCTGATTTTGAAGCCTTCAGTTTAGCATTTTGGCTGTTGCCATTGGGTTTTTGGAGCCAGAAGTGCCCATATTTAGACAGCAAGGTGGAGGGGTGAGGGGTGGATCTGATTGAGAACCCAAAAACACTATGTCACAGCATTCTCACCCTTTTGCACGACTTAATTATATGTAAACAGGTGAGTTTTATAATGATTCACCCCTTCTACAGTTGCAATGAATCTTGAAATAAGCTACAGAGACCAAACCCTTTTTTGTTCCAGACTGTAAACATGTTTATTTCTTCTGTAAAGATAAGCTTTTTAACATGGGGGGATTGAAGGGGATTGATTTGCTTCTGAAACGTGCCTCAAGTGGCCATTTGAGGAACTGCAGTTTTTGGCACTTCTTTGTTGGAGGTTGCCACTTGGTCATTTGTTATTGACAACTAAGTTGTGAGTTACGTTCTGCTGTTGAATAACAGAGTAGACAACTGAACTGTGATTCTCCTGATCTATTCACATCAATCTGTGCTCATTTGTCACATTAGTGTATAGACAGTATGTCAGAACAATGTGGGAATGGTGATTCAGTTTACCAGGGAGTTGAGCCATTAGTTGGCGGACCATTGACAGGTCAGCCAGGCATCACAAGTTTGTATGGTGATCTAACCAATTTGAATCAGAGCCAGCTGTGTGATACCATGAGGCCCGAGTTAAACCCAAAGCCTGCTGGGAAACCCACTTATCTCAGTTTGTGATACAGTGTCCTGGGAGAGTGTGTGTGGGTGCATGTTTATACTTGTGACTACACATACATGTATCTACAAGTGCCTGCTTTGACAGGTTTGTTTTTGTGCTTGCATGTTTGTTTCATTGTGATTAAGTGTATGAATGCGCTTTGTCTTGTGTTGTCAATTCTACATTGGAGTGCAGTAATAAGATGGCAGCATGCCACAGGCCTCAATCTCCTAATGTGAAATACCATAGGCAACACCTACCCATAACAAATCAGCTAGTGGAAAATGGAGAACTGTATTAATATCTTCAAACTGCAACTGAAGCATGCAGTTACACTCATTATAATTTAAATATATTGTTAAATTAAGCCCTCAGTATATTTTGATTAATGTTTTTCTTCAATATTTTTAACCATAATTTCAATCTTTTAAAGTGGCTTGGCTTTCTGCAGTAGCCCAGTGTTGTGGAGTTGGGCAGACCTTTACCAAATTCACTGTTACTGACTTGTTTCAATTTCTTAGTGAGTTTATTGCATCCCAAATAACTTCATCACCATAAACACACCCTTGTGATGAGTGGATATAGCTTTTTAAGGCTCAGTATTGCTGGCTTTTTCAAACACATACACGTGATGAGGCACATTACTAGCTGCAGCTGACTCATTGACAAATACTCCAGAGGACATCAGAGTCACTAAGAGCCACTCACAAAGACAAATTATTTGTAACAAAAGCTTATTCAGTCTGACTCACTCTATTTTTTGGAGTTTCTCCCAACTTTGCTAGGTAGAATTTACATCGGCCTGAATATGTTTAGTGAATATATCCCTGCGTCTACATACAAGCTCTCTTCCACCCACAGAAGCTGCTGAATCACTAGAGTGAGATATAAACTGTCTCCTAAACAGCAGTGGGCTGAATCCTAAGAAAGCCGGGTTTAGCAAATTAGATAATCCCAGGTGTTATGCCTCTCTCATCCCTTTGATAACTTTCTCTATTAAACATCACAGACCAGCCAGGTGGGTAAACAAGACATCAGCCTCCAGGATTTGTGGGTTTGAAGTTCAGTTTTTTAAAAACTGTTGCCTCTTACTACTGTCTGGGGCTTCCAATGTGAAACTTTGCCACAACTCTTAAAATGCTTGCAGCTGGGGTAGGCAGAACTCTGAAATATGACCAGAAAAAAAGACAATACACCCTTATCCTGCAGCTCTTGCCTCTCTGTCCTGAACTTCTCCAACCAGATGACCACAGGCATGTGCATGCAATTCATCCAGTACTAAACGGTTGTTACGTATAAACCGTACGTATAAACTGTAAAGGCAACTTGATTGGTTTGCAGAGACATAAAACTGTGAGGCACAATTGCACTTGATTTTATTGTGAAACTCTTTTAGACTCTCTTTTTGACAAGTTTGTCTTCCTTTCTTTTTTGGGTTGCTTTGCACTGGAATATGAACTACCACTGAACCAGGTTTTTACTTAAGGGACGTGCACGGGCACCTGCATTTGTAGAGTTACACAAACCAAATGTTCTCACTGTCCACTTGAATTAAGATATACTCAAAGTTTATTGTGGGATTTTTCTCAGTGCTGCCAAGATGAAACTGCCTACTTCAGCTTTAAACTTAGTAAAATCCATGGCGAGAGGAAGTGAAATCATTGGCCGTTAGTGCTTGGAAAATAATGTAAGAACAAATCTAACGTAATGATTTTTTCTCAAGTTCAGTTTGTACCAGGTGTAGACTGGTACGTATTGCCTTTGGGAAATAGCCATATGCTTTCTCTCTGAGTTTGACAGCTCCTGCCCTATTCCGCTTACTCAGCTTTTATGTGCTATCAGTCTAACTGCCAACAATCAATGGAAGCATTACAACCTTGAACTGCGTTTCAAACTTACTTGAGTGCCGTGTGGCAAAGTTAAGCTCGCTTTCACACTGCATGTGATGATTGACTGACAAATGTTTTTTTTGCTCTGGGCTTGCCCGCTGTATGCACTCGCTCCTGGAACCGTTTAGCGCTGCAAACCCATATACCCGGCTCAACCAGACTTGACTCCTTTGCTGCTTATTTGAATTTTGTTTATTTACTGTAAAATGAGACATTCATAGAATTACAATTGCAAAACAGCAAAATAGGTAAGTCTGTCACCACCTCTCTATAGCTTACAGGTTAATATTTTGGAAAGATAACAAAGTATAAAATGCTTCACTTCAACTTCATACCTACCCATCTTGCGACACTTAGTACTCAAGAACCTGAAAAACTGGAAAGTTTGATGTATTAAGAGGTTTGAAAATGGTTATACCAAGGCAACATGAAACTTCCCTGCACAATTAGCCACTGAGGATGCCCTTCTTATCCACAGTGTTAGCCAATATTATCTTTAATGCTGCAGTCATCTGTAGCAGCACAGTTTACTTTAATTATCATCTAATCTTGTCTGATACCAATGGGCAGACAGAGAAGACAAGCTTCTATTTGCTTTCTCTGCATGAGTGTATCAACAAAAATCAGTCAGCTTTTAAAGCTGAGAACCGCATTTCTCAGAACCAAACAACTGTTCCCTATATACTATACAATGTATGTAACAATATGGATTCTTTCACTTTATGTAGAATGCAGTCAGTATCAAGCTGACTTTTAGTCCACAACTTTCTCTTTTTAGAAGTTGCATGCTGTAACAGTGTCTTGGCAATTGACCTGTTGCTGTGACTTCCTGTGATTTCCTGTGAGTTTAGTAAATCCAATTTTTATGGTCTACCCCTAGAATTGACTAAATGTCCACATACAGTGACTAGTGGTTCCACTCTGAGCATTTTTACGCCTCCGTTCTGAAAAGATTCATGGCGGGAGGCATTATATTTTAAGGTTGCCCATCTGCCTGTCCCTCTCTCCGCCTGTCCATCGCATTCTCATGAACATGATGTTTTAAGAATGCCTCCAAGGAATTTCTTCAAATTTGGCCCAAACGTCCACTTGGCCTCAACGATGAACTGATTAGATTTTGGTGGTCAAAGGTCAAGGAACGGATTAGATTTTGGTGGTCAAAGGTCAAATGTCAATGTGACCTCACAAAACAGTGTGACCTTAAGGCAGCTTCCTCAAAATTGTTCCAAAGATCCACATGGACTCAAGAGTAAAAGGCTTAGAATCTGCCGATCAAAGGTCAGTTTGACCTCACAAAACATGGTTTTTGCCATAACTTAAGAATCCATAGTCTAAATGTGACAAAATTTTACACAAATGTCAATACAATGATAAAGTGATGACATTTTATATCTAAAAAAGTTCAACTCACTGTGACATCATAATGCTCTACAAAAACACTTTTCTTAAGTTCATAACTCTAAAACAGAAAAGAAGACATTTGGTGAGATACTGAATTGTTGACACTAATTGTTGGTGCCCATTTGAAACTGCACTGATTGAAGATGTGTGTGAGGTATCCATGTTTTAGAATATGTATCTTCTTTGCAGCAACATCCATATATAAAGCCTTGTCTGCTGGCATTCTGAGCAGACATTTATATAAACTATAATTGCAACTTGACTGGTTTGCAGAGGCATATAACCATAGGGTAATAATTCTAGTTCCGACAAAGAAATGAACCTCTTTGCCATCTCTCCCACCTTTAACCCTACCAGTTGAAAAAAAGAAAAAAGGAAGCTTTTCCTCTTGTTATATTAACTGATTAATGGGGGTTGAAGTTCTGACAGTCCTCAGACATACACATATCAGAGTATGCCATTCGAATCTGATAGCACCTGACGTTGCCCACAGGGCTTTAAGCAATACTCTTCTGAAATGGCTTATTCATGTAGATAATGATTCTGTCATTACTTCCGAAACAGTGTCAGAAGCAAGGCATGTAGAGGTAAAAAAGTCATGTAGAGGTAAAAGAGTCATTGTTGCTTTGTATTTTTGGGCCCAAGTGTAATGAAAGGCAGAATGAGATAAAAATTCAAACAACTTTTTAAATATTGCTTTCTTGTCAGATACATATGGAAACCTTTTATCTATATAGCCCTAAAAAGGTCTCTTAGAAATCAATAACAGCAATCTGGTTTTCAGATTAAGGACTATGCATTTTGTAAAAATATGTCTTGGGTTTTGAATAAGCCTAGAGGTTGTAAAAATTCTTTCAGATCATAAAGAACAATGTGAGCTTTAAAAGATATGAATAACAAAACAAAAAAGGGCAGCAAAGTATTAGAATGCAAGTGAAAAACATATCAAGCACCATCAATGAGATACTAAAATAAATTTTAAAAAACTACAAAAAGAGCAACTACTAATAGCACAAAAAGCTAAAAGGAGACTCCAGTAAATAGTGCATAAACAAGAGATAAACTTGTGCATGTAAGAGTGACTGCAAAATAAAGCAAGAAAACAGCTGGATGGTGAGAGCTCATTATTTAATAGCCAAATGCAGAAAATCCATTTTACGTGTGGGCTTTAGCATGGGGATAAATTAGCATACGAGTAAACAGAACTTGCACATATTCTAAGCCTCCCTGGGGACTCGTCTCCTCAGGTTCTGCATTTAATTTTTTACCTTGTTGTGTAGTAATGAATTACTGTGAATACAGATGTGTGTAGACACAAAATCTCCACACTGAAATGCATACCAGCGACGTAATGTGTTGTAATATACACATTTCTGCGCACGTGCACCTTGAAATAGAAACGAATAGAATGGTAAGATTTAAATGGAATAACTTAAACTGATGCTGAACCTTGAATTGACTGGACCAGTATTTGTTTTCATAGACCATAATGGTGGCTCCATCATTTGCACATACACTTACATCTCTGCAATGTACGCACAACACACACACTCACATTTTTCAGCTTACATTGCAATCAATAAAATTCACTGGCCCAAATAGAAACAGCCTCTTTTGTTTCAGCTCTACTTGCCTTCACAAGGACAGACACATTTAGATACATTACACTAGATGACAGACAGGCCAGCCCATCAAGGCCTTGCTCATATGTCCCCTTTAATGAACTAAAACAATGTGCTGTCTTGCCTGATAGAAGAAAGCGCTGGATTTGAAAGAGGCTTAGAAAGTGCAGGCTCAGCTGACCCAAAGTGGAGGCACATGTGATGTTTAGGAGGAAAGCAGTCTCCAGTAAGAAGAAAAAAAATTATAATCAGGCTTATTAGAGCCTTATTCCCCTTCTAAACATCACTCTTTTTTTGACATTTCCACATCAACGTGCTGCCAGTCATCCACCAATACCACCCACTTTTGATGACATGCCTCAACTCTCAAGCAGTTGTCATCTCCTTGTCTCCACTCTCTGGTCTATTTCTCCTGCAGCTTAGAAGGCCTTTTCTTCCTTTCAGCTTCTTGGTAATGTTCCATTGTGCCCAGCATTAAATGGTCTTTCTAAGGTGACACTTGTGCAATGCTGTTTTCTTTTGTTTCCCCCCCCCCAGCAATCAGTGCCATATTAGAAATGGTACTATTTTGTCCTTGGTCTGAGCTTGTGTGTCTGTTCAGTCCTTGTTCAGCAGCTCATTTAATCTGTATTCACGTCGGATCTTGATACAGGTACATTTCCAGTGTAATCATTTGCAGATGGCCTTTTGGGCTTTCAATAGGTATTTTAGAGTGAATCTTTTCCTGGCGGCTAATTCATCAAGAAGAGTGAAAGCACTGCACAGATGTAGCGGCGCGGTTCACCACTCAGCATCAGGGGCAATATGGAAAGAGAGCACTGTGACATAAAAGGAGATTGTCACTGTTAATTTGTACAGAGCAGATCCAACCTTGGATATCTGCACAGGTGTACATGTGCTCAAAGGTGAGGGAAAGCATACGGTTTCAGCAACATCATAATAATCAGAATCTTTCATGAAAGCAGCCTACCTCAATAGGACCTTTTGGTTGGCTATGATGATGACCTCCACTGAGATATAATCAGTGGGAGGGGTGAAGCAGGGTGACAGGTAGCCCGGGGACATGGACATGAGGAAGGTCCACAGGGAAAGAGGTTCATACAGTGTGAGACAATGTATGAAAACTGACTAATTACACTGGTGTATGCTTGTGTCACAGAGCAAGAGCCAGTGGAACAGCTTGCTAAATGATCCATTGATTACGATGTATTGATTTCTTAGCTGGAACCTGATTTGCTGACAGTTAATGACCTCAAAAAACATCTGTATCATCATATGCAATCAGTTAGTGTCAATACGGTCATTAGTTAGGCGTTGATGATCTACCCTAGGTTGATTGTCACATGCATGCTCTGTTGATAATTTGCACACGTATATGACTAATTGCTTTGTTTAATCACAAGGCAGAAAAGATACAATTTTATACATTTTGATATATACATTTCCAAGTGTAACATCTAATTGATGAAATGACATGTTTGTGAGTCTATAATTTGTCTAGAAAACATAGTGCCTTCTCTAAATGTGTAAAAAGTAACCTCACCTTACATCAATCAAGAGGTCGTATTCACAAACATTCTGAGATACTCCCAGAGAGCTTCTATCTTCACCTAAATAAAAGCAAGGAGTCTTAGCTTAGAAGTGATTTGGGGAAAACTCTCTCTCAAATCTGAGCAAGGAACAGACAGAAGCCATTACTTTAGTGAAGAGGTGCGGTAATTATGTTGTGCGTGGCATTCTTTTAAAATGTGTGATTGGTTGTAACAGACATCAGCACACACACACACACACACACGTGTGTGTGTGTGTGTGTGTGTGCAACAATGCAGCATTGATGCCTTGCTCACCCACTGGGGAACAATAAATAAATCATTAATATCATTAGGATATGTGATTGTAGTCATCATTATGTAGTCAAATTCATATGAGAAATATGGTGCTTGTGGCACCGAATGAGTTAAGAGACATTAAAGGACATTTAAAGGACAATAAAAACAACAAACAGCAGAATAACAGAGTGGTGTGTCAGACTTGCACAACCACTGTTCATGATTCTGATTGCCTGGGGGTGAAAGCTGTCTTTTCAGAGGTATGATGTGTGTTTCAGTGCTGTGGTTTTATTACTGCATTTATTATTTCTGGTGTTTTGGGTTATGGCCTGAATATTGAAGAGGTGTGGGACAAATATTGAGGCCTGCATGCATTTCCGAATGCTTAAACCAGACAGCAATTGTGATTTTCAATATTGTAAGGCCTGATTGTATTAACATTTTTAACACGTGATCTGTTGATTCAATTCAAATGTAATTTTTTCAATTTAAAACATGAAAATTAACTTTGCATAATTTCAGCACAGAAATCTCAACCAGAAAGCAAATGATAAAAAACTTTTCTCTCATTTTACATTGTTAGTGAAGTGGGTTGGATTTTGTTTGAATAGCAAATTGGGCCTGTGATGATCTTGTCATTTCTTTGCTGTTGCGTGTCCAAAGCCTTCAGTCTCACCCAACCACATTAATTCAGTGCTAACCCTGAACTCCTTTTTTTGTTGCCATAATTACATGTGAAGTGTCTCACATCCAATCCAACAAAACATTTCCATCAACTGGAAGACATGCAATCGCAGAGGCGGGTGCTGCCGAGCCGCCACTGTTGGCTGACATGTTTGTCTTTGTTCATTCCTTCATCTGAAAGAAGCCTCATCTCGTCTGGCTTCCCTCCACCCTTCTAATTTGAAGGCAGCCTGACTGATACTTTTCATTGGCTGTTGAGCTAAGACAATGCAGCCCCCCTCCCAAAAACACACACATACGCACACACACACACACACACACACACACACACACATTAAATACAGCTGGCTGATTGTTTGATTTAGCAGCAACCCTCAAAATTTATAACAAATCCTCAACCCTTTTTTTTGCATAGTTTTGATCCAGTAGACTTGCACTGTGTTTGAAAAACCATTGGTGTGTGTGTATAAACTAATGTGGGTAAGTGGCACATGCATGTAATGTATGGACTGCTTCATGTGTGAGTGTGTGCATGGACAGCATGATTGATAGTGCAAAGGCGGGGGGTCATTATGTTGCGGGTTTGAGTTGACATGAAAATTCGCCTTTAGCCATCAAACATGATGCATGTTGGTGTTATGCAGAGAAGAGATAACCTCAAACTGGGAGGTAGACAAGAGCCATGACACTAATTTTGTCCATTTGACTAACTCCCTGTGTTACAGTAGCTCAGAGGTCCATTGAATTGTCTACCACAAACTACAATTCACTCCTTTTTCTGCACAGGAACGAAGATAGGAGAGTGATTTTATAAAGTCAGAACTATGATAAGGCATTGACAAAAAGCTGCATCAGACAGGTAAACAACACTGAGCATATTAAGGTTACAAAGTGGTGTATTGTGCTGTAGGGATGTAAACAAGACAGAGAATATTCTATTGATTAAAAAAAAGTGTGTTGTGGAAAGACAAAAAAAACAAAAAAACAAACCAAACAACAGATATATATTACCAGGGAAATGCTTCCTGATTTATTGCCTAGAAACTCTTGTGTTTTGTTGAAAAGATGAAACTGCAGGTCCTGGGTTATTTCAGTAGCTTCAGACAGCTAAGTGCTGGAAGTGAGTTGCTTTTTGATGTGTGAGATTAAAGGGATTTAGCACTTGAATACCTTCTCGTCTGGACGCTCCTGAGGGTTGTCTGAAAGAGGACGGGAAGCTAAAAGCTCCTCTCTCTCTCGTCTCTCTTCATGTCTGTCATTCTGATGAACCCAGTGCCTCAATTAAAACAATTTCTTCCCACATTATCATCCTTGAATTTAAATGGAGGTGGCTTCCAATATGATTCAGGCTTGTTGGATGAACATGCCTTGATGTGTGTTTGAGGGGGAGATTATCACAGCAGTATTTTTCTGTTTTATTCTCTACATTTACAGTAGGTGTGATGTTATTTTGATTCAGCATTTCTAAATTGAATTTAATGTGTTCCATTTTTGGAAGCTGACACATGCCTTGTTGCCTCTTTGTTTTCCTTGTAATTATTCTCTGTATGTACATTTCAAAATTACTCTCAGCCAGTGGCAGATCTTCCTATTAGGCAATGTAGGCAGCTGCCTGTGGTGCTACCTGCACCTCTTTTCCACTTACATGAAATGAGGTCCGCTCCACACCTAATTCTGAACTGCTATGAGCATTTCCACCAAAAATAAATTGGTTTGGAACCCAAAAAGTTGGTTTAAGGCTGGAACCAAAAAAAAATAGCATGTTTTTCTTAACCTGAAGTGTGAACAGTGACAACATCAGTGGGTGTTTCAAATTCTACAAGTTGGAAAAATACATGCACATGTATTATCCTCCTACGTCCTCTTACCATAGTTGGTATGTGCTTGTTTTTTTTGGACAAAAGCAAATATCTGTAATAACAGAACGAAAGCTTTCAGGTAATTATTTTGATCTTCCATTTTACTAATAATATTTATGTCCTCACTTACAACGGTTCTGATCAAAACTGATGGAAACACAGGCTTGTTTGCTGTATAGTGTCAAGGATCCAAGAGTCCTGAATGGAACTGGTTCAGTAACCAGAGCTAATTTGGTGGAAAATTGGTAGAATGGTTGAGTGGAGTGTATGTGGAGAGCATCGGAGTTGGAGAAAGTGAAATAGCAAAAGCCATCCGGGAGCAATACCAAAAAGAAAAGGAAAAAAAAAGAAGGTGGGGGAGGAGGAAATTTGCAAATTTGCACTCTGTATTTTTTTAATTGTTTGCTAGTTAGCTATATTGTTTATCTGTGTTGATTTCTCATTGTCTATCAGTCTCATTAAATCCAATGAATATATAATAATGATAATAATATATTTTTGGCTGTGGAGGTGGTGGTGTTGGGTACCAACAGAAGCTTGCCCATGATGCTGAATGTACTAGGTCCAGCACTGCTTCCAGCAAAACAGACTATAAGTGCAGATTTAAATGTTACAATTCACAACCTCACAGAAAGTGTATATAGATAAAGTTGTTTATGGTTATTAAACCTGAAACATGCTAAAAGTTTGGGCTGTGTCACAGCAGAGATTGTTATATGCATCATTGTGGCTGAAGGTTAAAAGGCCATGAAAGGCCAGACGGAGAGAGGGGAGCCGTGCTTAATCTGTGAACAGAGGAATTAAGTTGAACACATTGATATTCTTGCCAACCCCTTATGAAATTCATTAAAAACTAGTCTATAATCTCTCTGTCATCCTTATCTCTTTTCTGATCACAAAGAGCAAACAAAGCTCAGCAAGCTTCAGATCAATTGATAATTCATGGCCAAACCAGCTTTTCCGTTTTACTCTGTAAAAGGATGGTGTGCAGAATTTTCACCAGAGCAACAACAATCCCAGTTTGTTAAATACAGAACTGAAGTTTTATCGTTTAGGTCAAACGACTGCCGTGAAAACAGCATTACTTTGAAGATTTGACTGGAGGTAAAGGAATTGATTGTGCCTGGTGTTCTGTGCCCTTCTTTTTCATCTTCCATTGATTTATTACTGATTGATGAAAGCTCTCTTGTCTCCTTCCTTATAAGGATGGATCATTTCGAGCTGTATATGGTCAGTTCTCATGGCCTGTTTATGTACACATATGAGCAGGGCACAAATGCATCTTTGAGTTTATGAAAGCATTTATTCATTGTGTGCTCGCCCAGGGGTTTATGTGTTTCCATGTATGTAGTTACATGCTTGGCTCTTTTGTTATATTCATTCACTACACTTTAAATGTAGTGTTCATGTATTTCCCAGGTTACCTGGTGCAGGCTGTGGTTGTAGGATGAGCGATGCTCGGCTCAGGTCCAATTGAGACAATGCCAGATGGTCTAATCTCCTCGTGTGGGTGTGAGAGAGAGAGAGAGTGTGTGTTGCAATTACAGAGCAGGTACAGAGCTGCAGAGGCTTACTGTGTGTGTTCTCGTGCTTCTATCTCTGTAAGAGCCAGTTTGAGATTTAGACCTTGAGAGTGAGGATATTTTTGGAATGTGAGGACATTTTGGCAGCATGTCTTGAGACGGTGCTTAGGGTGTTAAGACTTGCTTAAAGCGTAGTTTCAGGGTCTAGGTTAGAATTAAGTTTAGGTGTGTTGCTATGTGCCTGTGTGTGTGTGTGTGTGTGTGTGTGTGTGTGTGTGTGTGTGTGTGTGTGTGTGTGTGTGTGTACCTGCATGCCTGTGCATGTATGGTCATGCGTGCACATGTATGTGTGTGGTGTGTGTCTGTGTGTGTGTGTGTTCGCGTGTGCCTGTCTGTGTGTCACATTTTCATTTAGTCCATTCATCTTCCTTCCTATTCCAACGAGAGGGAAAGGTTAAGCATTCAGACATATTGACAGAGAGGCCACACACTTCCACCTAGAGAAGCATATATTAACTTCTATTATTTTTAAAACGACCACTTACTTACCAATGAGCTCTTTGATTTCCCTCTGCCATTGCCCTTGTGGCAACATCAATACTCTCTGAATTGGTCACTCCGCTAACTGCTGTTCAGCATCTTTTAAGTGCTGGAGTTTTATTTCCTTTCCTTGCTGCCTGAAGGCTCTGTCAATCATACATTTCCTCAGTAAGTCACTCTGTCTTTACATATCTGCAGGAAATCAGTTGTACTGGCTCCTGCACCAATCATAACTGTACCATAGAAAGACCTCCATGCATTTGAAATTGTTCTTAAGAATTGCTCCTGATGTCAGAACTCATATGTCAGATAATGTTTTGTTTTGTGTAACTGTGTGTGTGTGTGTGTGTGTGTGTGTGTGTGTGTGTGTGTGTAGTGTTTCTGCTGCAACACTAATTTCCCTTCATGGGATAATAAAGTTTATTATTTTATTTAATTAAGTTCTGAAATGTTGAATACTTGGCCTCTACAAAATGAATTTCTATAGAACTTATTTTAAACAGAAAATACATTTGAGGGAAACTTAATGCAAAGCATTTTATGTATTATATTACATAAAAAGGGAATAATGCTTATTGACCAATGTGATCTCATCCCTATTTGTCATATTTTGCCATAACCAAAATTATGTCGGGGCAGCATTTTGCATTGTATCTTGCTGCAGAGGGGTCAAGTGGTTAGGTTTAGACATCAAAATGTGGTTATGAAAAGATTGGGAAAAGATAAGGAAAAGATTGCGGTGATTTGTTTTTGTTTCTTGGTCTTAAACACCACTCTCCAAAGTCAAAGTCCAGTGTTTGTTGGGCCCATCTATCTCCCTAGCGTCCATCCTATGCAAACACTCATGTTTGTGAAACTGCTTCCATTACTCTGTGCTTCAAATTGTGACATGGATGGGTTTACATAGGAGTTTGTTGAAAGCCCAGTGCATCTCGCACACACGCCAAATTATGCCAAGTGGCTTATTTTGGTGCTCAGGGAGTGAGACCAGGCTATGATTAATATACCCCGGAAGTCACAAAAATGTTGATAAATCAGCAAAATGTTTTCCCAAAAAAGACAGTCTTGCAAAACTCTATGCTCCTGTAGTGACTACAGTGTTTACTTTTATTAATGGCTTTTTTGCTAACATTTAACCAAAATCACAATCTTTCCCCAACCCTAACCGAAGCACTTCTGTTGCCAAAACCTAATAAGAGACTAGTGTCTGGACTTCAGCCCAAATATAATCTAGGCATCAATTACATTGTCAGTACAATGTAATTATGAGGTTAGTTTATTAATATACGCATGTAATTTCTTGGAGACAGGATTGTAAATATAAATTAAGTCTTGCATGTCTACTGCTGTTGCTCAAGCTTGGTGACAACAAGCAAAAAATACTTATATAAAAAAATCCTAAATGAACACAAGATTATTGGAAGACCCTGCCAGGTTACTAATCAAATCCCACTTACTTTTCTTGACTTAAACTGTAACCCTAATCTGAAAGCTTCTGATGTTAAAAAAAAAAAAAGCACGCTAAACAGCTTCTGTCTGTTCAGTAGCATGACGATGAGTCACCACTGTACACCATACTGTATATTTGTGTATGTGTGTGTGTTTGTGCTCCCTTCCTGAACAAGCTGTTTTTCTACTTCAGCAAGACTGGGCATGTACCTATCAAGGATATGTGTGCCAACTGAGATTTTGTGGTTTTATGTAAACCGTTTTGCCCCAAGCGGACAGGGTGCTCTGTGTGTGTATGCGTGTGTGTATGTGTGTTTGTGTAATAAATGATACTTGGAACCTGGCTCACTACTTTGTCTGTTCTCAGGCCCTCTTTCTACAACCTTGCTGAACTCCAAGTTTATCTTTTTCTATCGGCTCTATACGCGCACTTGTGCGTGTGCATGTAGTTGTGTGTGTGTGTGTGTCCTTGCATTCATGTGTGTGTTGGCTTTCGATACAAAAGAGAAAAAAATATGTCATGCATTCAATGCATTCAATTTTCAGTTTTGCTGAATTACGCTCTAAAATATCCACATTTTTAATAAGGAGTGCACTGGTTTGAACAGATTTTCTTCAGGATTTTATGTCCTCATCCATTTGAAATGATTTGTGTTTCGTGCTGTAAGGAAACACTGTGCAGCACAGTTTCATTTAAACAAGGACATCTCAGAAAATACTCTCATTAATATAAACTGACATGGAGCATTATTAGCATTTTTAGTAGCTTTTATATAGACACAGGTGCAACTTTGTGAGTAATGCTTTTGCTTGACTTCGTTTTAAGTCTTGATCCATCTGTCTACGGATTATTAACCTACACAGCCTTTCTGTCTCAATTTGTAACAATGTCATGGGTAAATCTAAAACTCAGCACATATTTTTACCGGTACTGCCTAAGAGTAAGGATGACCTCTTTGAATTTGAGCACTGTGCTCTGATCCCTGACCTGTACCACCGCTTAATAGAGGCTTTAACTTCTGAAGGCTAATTTAGTCATATATTCTTAAAGGGAAAAAAGAGAGCCTGCCAGCTATTAAGCATCAAAATGGAAACACTTTGATGATGTACTTTACCCTCAATAACTTTTTCTTTGCTACTTTAATCTACTGCTTTTTTATGAATGCTTCATGCACAAAAGACTTGCCATTCATGTAGACAGAGCATGAATGATGCCAATTAGTTTGGTATCATGCCATTTTTCTAATGGCCCAAAATTCCAAAGCCCTATTGGTCCCCATTGGTGCCACCAAACCTGGGTTTTTTTCACTCACCTGTCCCTGCTTTTCCCATGTCTGCTACAAAATATTTTACAAATGTAACATATTTATGGTTTACAGAAACTTACAAGGCAAATATTTTTTCTTACAATTGGGTTGTCTAACTGCAGGGAGCGTGGATTATTGGAGAACTTTGGAGCAATGGACATATGCATTTGGAACAATGGTCTGTCAGAAAAAATGGGCTTTCAGTCAAATGGAACAGTTTTTGGAATAATAGGGCATCTGAATTTTTGGCCATCAGAACAATGGGCTGTCGCCATTAGTTTTTCCTTCTACACTTGTTTTTCTATCAAGTACCTGATTATTTGAACATGCTCACATGTTGCAAATGGGAAGAGCTGCATACAGTTTTGACCTGTTGTTTGAAACCATATATTTAAACCGGATATGAGGAAAGTCCTGATAAATCGTGCCCAACAAATTTAGGACTGAGCCACCTAAAGCATGTCATCAAGATCAATAAATCTCTTTGCGCTTTGCTTTCTCTGAAAGAGGTAATTTCCCATGCTAGTAGCCCAAAATAGCTGCAGAAGGTAATGGATTGAATAGTGACACTTCAAAACCCCAGAAGCCATATAATTTGCTGTCAACCCGCTGCGTGGACCTGGGGTGGGAGTGGAAGAGTTGAAAAGGTTCCGCCATCATTGATGATTTCTCTCTTTCTCTTCCTTATTCATGGTTTCGCACCTAGCTCTGAATTTTTTATTTGCTACTTACTGTGCGTAGACATCTTGCCACTGCCCACAGATAACATAGTTCAGGGAAATACCCTGACTTCATTATTTATTTGTGCAAGTTTAAATATTAAAACTTCACAAGATGCAGCTTTATCATGCTTCACTAATACATTAAGTGTGGCTTAAATTTTTATTATCCATTGCTGAGGACGGGAAAAGCTTGCCCGCATTTATCTCCAATGTGCCTTTTTCAAATTTAAACAAGATGATGATGTTTACCTTGTAAAATGTAATACTTAACAAGCTCCAGCATTTTTTTAACATTTCGAAATCAACATTCATTCAGAGAGGAATGTTATTAATTTGCAGAGTGTATAACACCTATTCACTACCCTCCAGACCAAAAGGTACCTGGGTTATATCAGCGGGGATGGAGGAAGTGTGTATTTGGTGTTGTGTGTCTGTAGAGTACATAAATAGTGTTGGCAAGCCAATTAATTTGTTTATGAGTGTGCTCGGCGGGCTATGTGACCTCAGTGCCAGAGAGAGTTAGAGTGCATTTAGCAAGCTGATGGCCTCCAAATTAGAACTGGTTTGCATCTATAAACAGGAGAGAGAAAGGGAGGGGAGGGGAGCAGTTAGATGGCTAGATATGATAGTGCTCTGCTACGGCTGCTTTTCAAGACAGTGGTGTTGCATTACTAATCTAACCAGCTAACAAATACGCATATCAGTGGTCTTACATTAATGATGGATCATATGAATATGAGTATTGTGAAAGCGGCCATTTGTAGTGATTGTACTTGTGTTATCAATCGAAAATATAGTGGAAACATTTTAACATTTAGCAGCTACACTTATATATTTACATACTGCAACTATTTCTGTTCGTTGGCCAGAAGCCCAACTCCAAGTGAATATTGCTCTGTATCTGCTGGATGTGTAATTAGGTAACTCTTTGTTAACACAATTATACAACAACTTTATAAGAAGACAATAATATGTAATATCTAATCGCATCAAACCGAGTGAATGCTTGTTTTCCTTGTTAGCTAAAAATCTAATGCTGAGAGGTCTGTATGGTGCTAACAGTACATAGTGGTTGTTCTGCTCTCTGTTTTAAAAAAAAATTTAAGATTGTGTATTAAATCAGATAGACATCACTGCCCCCTCCTGGCCAGTCTGCAGAAGTTTTAATAATGTCTTTTCCAGGTGGTAAACTTCTCAGAATCAGAATCAGAATCAGAATCAGAATCAGAATTATTCTGCTTATCACACTGCAATTTACATCTTACTTTGTTTGGCTTGGTATTTTGTGTTATCAAATATTATTATTATTATTATTATTATTATTATTATTATTATTATTATTATTATTAGCATTATTAGCATTATTAGCATTATTGTTATTATTATTATTATTATTATTATTATTACATAGATACTGGAACCCAAGATGGCGCCTATGCAATCCAACAGCTTGCCTGCCCCATACACCTAAAAAAAAAATCTAGCTTTCAGGTTTACTTTTGCAGTATGTGCTTTAAGGCCCTTATGAGGGGACCGTGGCCCACTCGATACAATTGCTTTTGATTCTGGTGTGCTAGCTCTGCCTGTGAGTTCCTGCTTTCAAAACAGAAAGAGTCATAATTAACATCGTTTGCAGTTTGAGGTGTCCTGTTTACAGTTTTACAGACATCTATTTTACAATGGCGGTCTATGGGGAAAATGTTTTGTGAGCTGCAGGGAATTTTCACTGCAATACCACCAGTGGCCACTTCGGAAAATCACAGGCAAGGCTGAGCTGCTTTCCTGGAGGCAAATTTGTGTTTCACTTTCACATAAAGTTTGGTCTTTTCTTGGCTTTCAGTCTAATGTGTTTGATTCTCTTTTCTGTATGCAATTTGTGCCTTCATTGCAATTTTAAAGTTGCCAAGCTTCATTAAATAACGTCATGCCTCGGTTGTATCAAAAGACATCGACATCACACTGTTAGTTCTGAGAATAGTAAAGTAGTAAATGCTTCTGCACTGAGAAAGAGACAGAATAGACACTTTGTGTTAAGGAAAGACAGCTCACTTTGTTAGCTTGCATTAATGTTTATTGGTGTTTTAATGAGCAGTGCAGCACTTTGCCGGCTCTTTGATCAATGCTTCACCAACTGGTAAGTGATTGAGGGCTGTCTGTACACACAATAGTGTGTTTCTTGGAAGGTTCTAGTTAATGTAATTCAGGTTTGATAGGGGGGTGGACTGATGGATTTGGATGGTGAATATAGTATTTTGTTGGGATTTACAGGGAAAGTCAGCATCAGATGTGACTCACAGTGACATAGACCAAGTTGTTGTGCCTCCTTCGATGTTTCCCTGCAGCTGGTTTAAAGTTATCCGATTAGTATTAGTATACTAGTATACTAGTATACTAGTTTATTAGTAGTATACTAGTTTACTAGTATATTATTGTGTCCACTTTTATGATGCCTTTGTGAGAAAAAACAATGCAGAAATGTTATACAGCAAATCTATAGGACCGGGAATCAATTAGGACAGCAGGATGGAGTAGTGATTACTAACCTTGCCTCACAGCAAGAAGGTTCTGCCTCAAGTTGCTCCAGTCAACTCGGACAGACACACACACACACACACACACACACACACACACACACACATACATGTGCAGTTGTTGCACAACATGCAGTTAGATTAATTGGTGATTCTGTAGGTGTGAATGAAAGCCTGAATCATTGTATGCCTCCACATGTCAGCCCTGCGATTGACTGGTAACCTGTCCAGGGTGTACTCCGCCTCTCGCCCAACACAGCTGGGATTGGCTCCAGTCCTCCTGCAGCTTTCGAAAAATAAGGACAAGTGGGTGTAGCTAATAGATGGATACATTCAATTAGAATGATTAGCAGGTACACATCAAAGATGCTCTGTGAATAAGAGGTCCCCTCCACAGACAAGATATACCGTTTGTCCTCCTTTCTCCATACACTCTGCATTTCAGGAAAGTCAAGATAAAATATCAATCCACATAAAAGCCAGTGTTTTAGACCAATTTTAAACAATTTGTTAAAGGTTTGGATCGATTTCCATTTTTGTCTAACTTTGTATAGCAGTGGTGAGAATAAAACTCAAATCGCTTGTCTCAGACCCCAGGATGACCTAATGTTTGCTACTAATCTTGTGGATGATGTAAGCTTCTTTGTAAAATAACAGCACCTAGACTAAACAAGGACAAACGGATACAAACCTTGAAAACTGAAAAGTTCTTGTATAGACAAATAACTAACAATTGATGCATACAAAGTAGATAAAGAGTACGGTCAGCCTGTTCTCTAAGGCCCTGTACTGCTTTCATTGTATTTGGCTTTTATGAAGCAGGAGGACAAGATGAACCGGTCTATAGAAACATATATTAATATGTAGTCTACAGTAATTAATATATTTCTCCTCCATTGTTCAGCACTTGTACATGTACAATGTGATGGTAGGTGTTTATGTAATTGTCCTTCCTCCACTATGAGTGGATGGCTTGGTAGTGAGTGATAGTGACCAGCACAGTGTTTTACCCAAAGTTGGACATTTTTCAACTCAGCGCTGAATTTTTTTTTTCTTAAGCAGGTATTCAGCTTTTTTATTATGTTCTTTATCATTCCTTTGTCAGTATGTCCTTCTGTCTGAATTCTTGTAAACTCGATATCTCAAGAATGTCTTGATTGAATTTCTTCAAATTTGACACAAATAACCATGTGGACTTAACGATGAACTGATTAAGTTTCGTTGGTCAAAGGTCAAAGGTCACTGTGACCTCACAAAACATGTTTTTGGCAATTTGGAAGAAATCCTTCTGAAAGAGAGCAAATCCTTAATAATTGACACGTTAATTATGAAGCTGTTAATCCCGGTTGTAACTGGCTGAGTGGATGTGGAACCCATAAAATCTTCATACACTCATGCACATGTAATAGCAGTTAATGTAAATATTAATATTAATGTCCCGCTCATAACATTATGTGTCGCAGCGCCCGAAGCTGTAGTAGTGTGTTAACAACAGTAGTTATAAATGTAACTGGACAAGAAAAATCAGTGAGGAACAACTGGTGATTCAGAATCTACTACAGTAGAGTATCAGCCCAAACACAGTGACGCATGAGGAGGCAACAACTTTTTTGAATGGCATGAGGGCCACTGTCAGCCTTGGGACGGTGTGTAATTGACAGTGTTTCTATGAGGGTGTGATGGATTGCCTGATTAGGGACCCTGGCAGTAGTATGCCTCACAGATGGCAAATTGAACAGTAGACAGATGCCCCCAGCGCCCCTCCCACCCTCTCACCAGCTAAACAACCCCCCCTCCCCCTTAACCTCTCTGTGTCCTAGGCTGTGTTGCCCTCCTCCCTGCCTTCTATACTCTTTTTGTCCTGTCTATCTTAGTTGGCCTCCACTCAGCATGCATTTTAGTCGTGTTATCTCAAGGTTTGACCGTCTTTGGTTTTTCAAAGCCATTTAATACAATTTGAAACATTAATGCAATCTTGAAAGTTAATTGAATTTGCAAACCAAAACCCTTTTTAGAATGCACTTAATAATGGGAGAGAAACTGTAACTTTTCCGCCTGCAGTCAAAGTTTTGGTTTGACTGACGGCTCTTTATTTCAGCTAAGTATAATTACACTATTTCCATTATAAATGGGATGTTCTGTCTTGCTTGAACCATCTTCTTTTATTCCAATGGGTAAATTTGAAATTTTTTTGAATGTTGAATGTTTTCTTTGAATGTATCAAATCTTAACAGTTCAAGGTATACCTAAATATATAAACATGAACATGAACATAAACAATGAATATAAAAGACAATTTATTCACATAATAAATATAGCATACTAAATACTCATACTAAATAGCAACTACTAATAAAGGAGAATAAACTGTTGAGTTGGGTTAAATATTTGTATATAATATCAGGAGAAAATAAGCAGCCAGAAATTTCTCCATTGTCTGTTTAGTACTGACTGAGATTGTCACTATTATTGCAATACCTGGTTCACCTTAACAGTCCACCTTAACATTCTACCTTAAGGGAGGCTAACGTCTCTCGCTAACTCCGGGGCTAACACATAGATATAGGAAGAGAACTGGATACAGCGTTGGAGATGGAGCCTCATTCATTCTTAAGTTGCTCAGTGGAACATGAAGCCATAAAAGTTCAACTGCTGCCTAAAATGTTACCTGGATTATTGGCACTACTTTTGCAACGTGCGACCCGTAGAGCAGGCATACAGACTTCCGCTGACTGAGCCAGCTACGTCCCATGTAGCACTCCGCTCACTTCAATGGGAATAAAATGATTCAATCATGCATGGTACTGTTATTGGACCGAATGGATCAAATTCTGATCGTGGTACAAGTCATTTTGCAGGGGTTGTGATACTCAAATAAGTACCACTAGTTTACAGATGTGTCTCTTGCCATGTAAGTCAATAGGACAAGGTCTTTTTTGGCCACAGGGATTCACGTGATGATGTCATTACACTGTTTGGCCACTATGAATATTGGCTTCAATGCCTATCATACTTCTTGGGGGCCTTGGCTCAGTTTAATCAGCAGGTGGCAAGCAAGACACAGGAACTTGTCTTGGGTCTTGAGGAGTTGTAGCATTTATTCACAGAAAAATACCCTAAACTGTACTCATGGGAACAGGCGCCTTATTGGCACTGGATTCCTGTACCCATCCTTCTATCTAAGATCTTTGTCTGTTTTTTTACTTCTATAGAACTGCACTTTACAGCCTTCTCATCTGCCAGGATTTAGCCTCAGTAAATGTTTCTCGTGTGATTTGATGATTTAAAAGGAGTGAAGGGGTTTTTAATCTAACTTGTTAACAAAATGGGAGCAAAGGTACAGGTCTCCTCACTAACAGATGTTCTAACTGTGGTGCGTGTATGTGTAATGTGTGTGTGTTACATGTCTGTATGTGCGTGTTAGTACAGCACAGAGGGAGCTTGTAACCATGGCCAGTGCATCATTAATAGTGTCTCCCGCAGATGTACCATCATTTTTGACAAATCACTGGGGTCTGCCATTGGGAACATTACAATCCCCGCTCCACGTCAGAAGTACACATGTACCATGAATGAGAACACAAGTTTTATCTCCTCGCAACTGTGGAGGCTTGGAGGTTGAAAGGCTCTGGGGTCTCAGTGAGGGCTAAGTACTCGCAGGAAGAAAGTAGGCCTGCTTTCTAATGCGTAGCTAATCAAGCTTTGATGTGTTCCCTCGCCTTGTAGGTCCATCTCCAGCCTCGCAATGCCCTGCCTGCTCGTCCAATTACCCACAACCATGTCTTTGTTTTATCTCGCTTGACTGAGTGTGTGTTTTTTAATTCTTTTTTTCAATAAAGGCCAGCACTCTAGCCAGCGAGTGACCTCCTCCTTTAGTAGGAGAGGATGTGGGCAACAGTATTAACGCTATTGCACAAATGGTTTTTACCTGTGTGTGTAACTTTCGCCGCCTCGCTGCTAAAGTGTCCCGTCGCTCCAGTGGTTCGGAAAGCGTCTGTTATATTCAGTCCACAGAGCAATCACGGGATGCAGATGGAGCCGGAGCTTGTCATGTCTGAGGCTTCCTGCAAGTGCCCTTTGCAAATGCCACAGACAATGATGGGTAGGAGAGAACCGCGGCTCCATCTCCATCTCCATCTGCATGCCTGACCAACCCAGGCGCTAGTGTGTCAAGCGTTAAACTTACGGTGAAATGTGCTTTGTAATCCAATGATATCTTGTCAGCTCAAATCTGCTGCTCGGGACATGAAGTGCCTTTTTTTTGCCAGAATATCAGGCAAGCAGCTGAAGGAAATGTTGGGGTAACTGCTGCGATTCACAGGGCCAATAAAAGGTAGTAATACATCTGGATAAAGGAAAAAACAAGGGACACATAAGTATACTCAGACACAAACATAAAAAACATCAGGCAATTGAACACAGGAGGGAAACAAAGTGCACACGAGTTTTATTTGCTTCAAGAGCTGTGTAAACCAATTCAGAGTGGTTTTACACTAACATACACACATATAGTATTCATACAAAGCAACCCACACAAACACATTCTCACACATACATACTGACCCTCTGGGGGTAAAAAAAAGAAGCTGACACGTGCCATAAGTGCCAAAAACTGCAGTTCTTCTTATGGCCAAATGAGGCTGGCTCCAAGAGTGAGTCAATCCCCATAGACCCCCATATTGAAATGCCCAATTATTCAGCAGAAATAAACATTTTTATATCCTTGTACATAAATTGGTTTTGTCTTTATAGCTAACTGTCTCCTTCATAACAACTTTATAGAGGTTGGAGTTTTATATAACTCATCCATTTCCATTTTATGAAGGCTGACAGTTATGCATAATTAAGCGAGGGTCACTTTTGCTCAAACATGGTAACTTGTGGCTCCAAAATACCAAGATGTCGACAGCCAAAATGTCAAGTTTGAGGCTTCAAAGCCGGAGTCCACAAATCAGTGGGTGATGTCAAGGTAGCTATGTCCATTCTTTTTACAATGCATGATACTGACCTTTTTTTCTACTCCATTGATTTTTTCCTCTTCTTATATGTCACTGTGTTCAAACACACTTTAGTTCTTACTGTCCATGAACAGAGCACAGGTGGAGAAATGGTTTCAGAAAAACACATGGACACAAGACATAGATGTTTGTGTGGTCTGGAAGGTGCTTTGCTCCATCTGCCATCATAGGTTTCTGAGTGGGCAGTGAGTGTGTGTCTCATCTTCCTCCTCTCTTACTAATCCTCCCACTCATTTACACCCACACACACTCCCTCTTTCTCTCGTTCAGGACTCAACTACTCCTCCTCCTCTCCTTCATTCCCTCCTTCCTACCTTCCTTATGTTGTAAGGATGCTCTCTGTCCTTCCTCTCTCTCTCTCCCCTGTTCATATTTGTGTTGCCAGGATCGATCAGTAGGTTAATCCTAATACTGGTTGAGAGCTGTTGGCACTCTCTGGTCTGGGTACACACACACAAGAGCAGTGATGCAGATTGTAGATAGCGCCAAAAGCCTGCCTGTAAGTGGGCCATTTGGGATCCTAGTCAGCTTGAAGCTGCTTATATTTTGGTGTGTGTGTGTATATGTGTGTATGATTCTCTCCACTCCTGTAGTCTCATCCTCTCTTGTCAGGTTTTTGGATTTAAGTTTCTTCAAGTCATGACTTTATTTTGGTATAATGCTCCCTCTCTTTCTCTCCCACAGACACATACATACATACACACACACACACACACACACACACACACACACTGTCTACCGATGCTTATTCATTCTTTCCTCTCCGTCAGAGTACCCAAGGCCTGCGTAAAATGAATTCTCCTCCTGCCCTACCATGGGTGACCTTGTCCTTCATGTACTTCTAAATGGCATTAATGAGAAAATGTTCGTAGACAAGCATGCTGTTCAAATATTTATAAGTGAGCAACACTCAGTTTGTAGTTTCTTGTTCAAGAACTTTGCCTCAAACTGTCTAAATGATAACATGTTGCCCAATCGATCAAGCTCAATAGATGAAATACCCCAAGAGGGTTGTTGCCACAGCAATTTCAATCTTGCACAACTCTGAAGTTAGAAGAAGAACTTTTCGACTCATGTTTTCATAAAGCCAATGTCTCAGTTGACTTTCCAAAAGATGAATTCATTGAACAAGGTCTAATTATGTGCCTTTATGAGACTGTCTCTGTCCAAATCTGAGCAATTAAACAATCATTTTCTCTTCATACTTCAAGGTACTTGCAAGAAAGATTTTTTATTAATCACTAGAATATTGCTTGATGAAAGTATACACCAAATTCCTGTGACGCTAACAACAACAATACTTCCAGGTAGATTGTTATGTTATTTTCAGCCATAACTGAAGTGTTTAAATATATATACAGTAGATGATCAGATGGTCCAACCTATACAACACTTCTGCTGTGCTTTCTGCTGTACTTTATACAGTATTGCTTGACTAGCATCATTGATGCATCATGTGCCCACAGCAGCACTAATATTTCATGCCACTCCTACATAAGTCAGTGTCCCACTTGGGGCACCCCCCAAAAAAAATGTCTGGACACGCCACTGGTCGCCATCACTTCACGGTGTAAAGCAGTGTTCAGCGCCGTTCAGCTTGATGTTCTGTATTCTCATTTATCCACTTCAACTCCAAAGTTTACAAGTAGGGCATTTACTGACAAATTTTATGTCTTAGAACAAAAAAATGAAGGTATTTTAAGCTAGTGTTAACTAAAGACCTTATTAAAGTCCTTTAACCAATAACCCATTCAAAAAACCCATTGACTTTGAGACAAGGGAACCGGAGGTGCAGAAATGCTAACATGTGTCCAGGTTTTAGGACACATCACTGGAGTTCTCGATAGTTGACAGATTCTAGGTGAAGTTCGAGTGGAGCTGTGAGATAATTTTGTCACTGACAAAAACTTTCGGAAATGATGTATCTTCCTATTTGTCTTTTCTTTTCAAAATGGCAGTGATCTGCCTTTGCAGTTTTTGTCTCAGTCAAGTGTTCACTGGAGATGTCTTTTATTGTTGAGTTAGGAAAGACAGACAGTCTGTGTTGCTATAAGAACTTTGCAGTAAGTTCATGCATCCTACCACCTACTTGGTTTGCCACATTTTCATACTGTACTGTGAGTGTGTGGCCACAGGTGGAAGACCAGCCAATAACCATTGGTTATTTTTGCTTTTCGCCTGGTGAAATCTTCATACAGCCTCTGTGTCTTTCTCTGCTCTTTTTCTTCCTTACTTTCATCTGGTGGCTCCATGGAATCGATTTCTACCCGCCTGTCTGCTGCCTTTGTGAGCAACGCACAGACTGGGGAGAGGGAAAAAGAGAGAGATGGAAGGCCCTCTTTTTCCTTCAAGGAGGGTTTCACACTCCTCCCTCGAAGGAGGCTTTTCGTGCTCACCCCTTTCGGTTTTTGGACGAGAACAGAGAGAATATGTGGGCACGAATGCATCAGGTTCGGTCTGGCTGGGTTAGCTGGAGGATGCTGAGGAGACGGGTAGCCTTCAACCCACAGAATCAATTCACCAGCAGAAAACTTCACCGCACTAAATGATAACACACCTTGAGAGGCTTGGCCCCTGACACAGGAGAAAAATAGCTGCGTGATAGAACTGTCGTGGGAGATTTAAACATATTTTTGTCAGCCAGCCCAAAGTTGGATCTATCATCTTGTGTAGGCAAACTGTACCTTTGGGGGCACTGCTGTTTCCGTTGTGCTTTTGTCTTCTAAAGACAAAATTGTTTTGCTGTTTTAAATGGGATATTTTTCCAAGCTTGAACTAGTGTTGGTATTATCCTTACTGTCCAAATGTTTATAACGCTCTCGATCATTTTATCTCAAGTGAGGTCATCAAATGTCTCCTATATATCCCACATGCCTGTTATCCAACATCTCACTCAGATTTGCCTTTTCTCTTATATGGTCAGACAGATTATTGCTGTTGGTCAAGTTAAAAAACTCTTTCCTAAGTAAACATGACAGTTCAAACTATTATATTCTGGAATGATTTCTACAACAAAAAGGTAAAATAATGATTAAACGGGTAGACAAACAAGTGAATGGAGCCGTGTGAATTTTCAGACCCTTTCTGATATTTTTAGAGTCTGCCCAAACCAACAACAAATTTAGAGGAAAAGCAAGTGGAAAAAATGGTCAAAACCATTGAGGCAATCATGCATTCAATCACATAGAGAACTAGAGCCACCAGGTGAGAGTGTGAGGGAGGGAGAGAGAGTGAGAGAGAGAGAGAGAGAGAGAGTGATTGTGTGTATGTGCGCATACAGGCCTGTTCACAGAAATGGCTTGACCACTGAAAGGTCCAGGTCCAACAGACCCTGTACTGTCATGCTGGTGTCCAGTGTTAGCTTTCCATCTGAATGTGGGTTTTTTGTTGTTGTTTTTTTTTTTTTTACACCTACATGCTTTTTTTGCCTAAACCTTACCATCCATGCCTTTGATGCCTAATCCTAAGCTTGTGCTTTTGTTCGCGTCCCGTTGATGGTTGCCATGTGCTTTTGTTGCCTAAACATAACCACAAGCTTTGGTAGCATAATCCCATCATGTGCTTTTCTGGACATCCTGCTGTCAGTAGCCGCATCCCAGAATGTCAACAGCAGATGCAGAAGGATATCATAGAGAGTTGTATGTAGATGCAGAAGTTCACTGACAAAGCAGCCTTATGTCACATTTTGGGAAAAGAACATGGAATGCACTGTGGCAACCTCCAGCGGTGGTATGAGACACACTGGGTGACAATATATTTTGACACTCAGTCCTTCCAATACATGTACTTTACTTTAACACTTACAATTTGTAAGTGTAAAGTGGAACTCAACTGTGCTTTCTTTAAAGCTAGAGTAAGTTTTTTGTTTTTGCAAAAATGCATGTTATTGGTAAGTAGGCTTATTGAGCATAACACTAGATAAATGAAACTTGGATTATACTACACAAGTTGTGCAAGAGTTTGTTAACACATGTTTTGATATAGTTTGGTGTTGTTGAGGGCGAACCCCAATCAGTCAATAAAGCTACATATTTGCCATGTTCCGTGGAGGCATGCAAAAACTATGTTTAAATTATGACTCAAGGTGACATGGCATGACTAATTGATTCACAATGTCAGGTCTCTGCATTAAAAAACTGTTTTTCTCAATTTGCTGTTGAAAAACATTGTCACACTGTTACCTTTGGCAGCACACCCTCGCCAACGCAGACTTTTAATTTTTTTATGCAGTGCCATTTTTAGTCTGGATGCGCACTTACAGTACTCTCAACAGGGGAGCATTGAGTCCCCTGTAACCATGTTGTACATGATAATGGCATGTTAGCTGCAGTCTCTGAAAGACTTAAATGCCTGTTTTTCAGTCTATATCCTTCTGTCAATTTGACCGTGTCTTTCATCAGCATTGAGGCCATTAAGTGAACAGAACATTTTTCTGAAAGCAGATAATCCACAGCTGTCTTTGGTCCTCCCTATCAACCCACAGTGATCTACCATTGCGAGTGAATGCATTTTCACAGCCTTTTGCCATGGCATGAAATGCATGCTGTGCCCCGTCCTGTCTAATGTCCCATCTGTTGTAAAGGCAGTAATTCTTCTAAGTCAAATAAATTCACAACACTTTTAGCACTGTGGTAAAATAGGCCAAATGCGCAAATGCTGATGTATGTAGAGTGTTTTGGCTGGGGATTTTTGAGCTATTGGAAAGTATTCTCTTCAAAAAAAAAGTGATAACATCAAGCAGAACATATTCTGCAGGCAAAAATCCCAACAGACTTCAACTCAGAAAATGACAAATATTTGCTCAGAATATCAACAACCACTGCTGTAAAACAACACCCAAATAGGTGGTTGAAACAAGTGCCGCGTGTACTTGAAGGAAACTCAAATCATGAAAAAATCATGTTGACAGATGCATACTACATGGTTGCCATATTATGTTTTCACACAATAAATTACAAACACACTTTCAGTCAGGGCTCAACTACTGGGTGATTGGTGGTTGGGTTAAAAGATATAATTATGGTTTTGGCTTACGTCACCTTTGTCATTAGCATTAGTGTTACACATACTAACATACAACATTACGTTGTCATTTAAAGTCAACATTGACTTCAGGGCACAGACACCCTTCTCCTGGGTAAAAGGCCAGCACTTGTTTGACCACTGATTCACTTCTATAGAGGCTCCTTTGATTTTTTTACATTATGCAGAATTTTTCAGATGTCACCTCACTTCTTACTCTGCCCTCAGTATAATTACTACGGCCACTATAGGGTGCTACTTTACAATAAACATAAGCATGGGTCATAACAAGATGATTGCACTGTCGACCTATGTGGCCTTTTTTCAGTGAGAGCGTACTGCATTTTTTAATAGTATAATAGAACTCATGATGATTGTATGCAAATTAATTAAGTCAATCTTTACCTTTATATGTTTCAATCATGTGCTTTTATTTTGAAGGGTAAATCTCCCTTGGCAATTAATGTGTTAATGACTGGTGCTTTGTGAGTTAATGCTTTTGTTTTTATTTTTTGCAGTTTTAGGGAATTAATTTAGTCAAGGTTGTGTGTGTGTGTGTGTGTGTGTGTGTGTGTGTGTGTGTGTGTGTGTGCGTGTTTACTCCGCCTAGCTATTTTCCCTCATGTGTGACTTCAATTCTTGTGGGAGGGAAACCACTATTAAATGTCAGCCAGAAAATGCTGACAAAGCATTCACACCTTTACTGTAAGAGTCTCACCTTGTAAGACATTTTAAATGATAAGACTTTAAACTGAAGCTTATTGATGCATCTGCACTTAATCTTTTTTTTTTTTTTTCTTATCCAGGGCATACAAACATACAGGATTGCTTCGAATCCATAATGTACATTGTGCATTATTTGCAGTTTACTTTAATGTCATTTCAGCTGTATTGCACTCTATAACTTTGTGAGTGACAGAAGAGAAAGGACAGGGGAGGAGACGAGGTGGAGGATGAGAGGAATATTAACCATGTAGCTGGGGCTGTCATAAGCCCTTTTTTGCCCTCTGCTGTATGACATTTAGTGCAATCATGGTTTAGCGTTGCTAATGCAGGTTGTGCTCAGGAAAAAAAAACAAGAAATAAAGAAACTCTTGACATGTCCAACTTTTGTTGATGCAACTGTGTGATATTATGGACCATTAATAGTCCCATACACACATGTGCCCCCAGAAAATTTTCATGGGGGTGGCCAAACATGGCCACTGAAAATCTTGGGGTACATGAAAAACAAAAGCGAAAACTGAATTTGGGGAATTTATTTATGTAGTTTTCGTATATAGGCTAGTTGAGAGTTAAGAGACCGCACACTGATATACTTTGGTTTCTTATTTTACAGTTGTAATTGTACAATTGTAATTATTGGATGTGCATAGACTAATACCGGCGCGGTCAACATTTCACAACAAACTTGTTTTAATGTAACATGCATCTGTGTACATGTGTAACTTGATCCATTGTTATTCAGAGAGGTTGGTTGTCCTTTTCTGTAAGAAGACAAATATTCAGCTTTAATTTGAAAGACTACATTGAAGGTTGGAACAAATCATTTACTAGGAATGAGTCTCCTCGAGTTTAGGGGAGACTTGTGGGTATCCATAGGATCTGTTTACATTCAGTTTATCTTGAGGTGAGAGTTCAAGGGACCATTTTAAAATGGCCAGGCTGGTTGTTTGGGTCATTTTTAGCCCCCTCTCAGGATAAGCTATGCCCACAATGCTAATAATGGCCTTAGGTTGTCTAGTTTCACAAGACACCACTATCTTCACATTAGCTAAAAAAAATGATTGTGCCACAGCCTCTTCAAAACAATCAGTGTGTTAACATGATGTTAGAAAAGGTCAAATTACTTTGTTAGTTGAACTAACCTTTTAAAAACATGTAAACATGTTAGTCAGACTGAAATCACACTCAGTCGAACTTCTTGAAGTCTGACTAACATGTCTAGATAATGTAGTTGTGATGTACTTTTTAATGTACCAACTCTATCAGACTTGAACACGCCTTCACTTTCTGCAAATGCTCTATAGTCCCTGTGCTGGGCTTTGACCCTGAGATCAAACAGCATAAAATTCATAGAAGAAAACTGGAAAAAACAAAAGAAGAAGGAGGTAATAAAAATGGTATTATAAGTTATAGTTACAAAATATAAGTAAACAATATGCACTATTTCAGTATGCACTGCCTTGTGTAGCACAGGAGTTTAAATTCTAAATTAGTTTCAACTTATCAATGCCATTAGTTTGACTTTGGTCTGAACTTCCTGCACCCTGCAGCGCTGGTGGAGAGAGCCTGCGATTCTTTCTCAAAGTCATTGTGGTGAATTTGGGAGGTGGAGGGTTTAGTAAGTCAGAGGCAGGCCAGCCATAGAGATAGCAGTGATTGCCTAGATCTGTCGCCTTCTGCTTTGGTTCACCGCCAGCGTTGTGGTTTGACTTCCAATCGACTTCAGCTCCAGATGTTCCCAGCTATACGCCTGGTGTGTTGGTGTGTGTATGTGTGTGACCGTTTTTTTGACCAGGGATGTGGGGATGTGTGACCATATGCATATGTGTAGGTGTATGCTGTATGTGTGAGTTTTAATCAAGCTGTCTCATTAATTACTGCTGTCTGAGAACTCAAACACAGTGGAGATCTATCAAACAGTACAAAGTCCTTTGATAGCACAAAATGTTTCAAAACATTAATGGCAAATGGGAGATCAGTCTTTTATGATAAAAAAAAGAAAAAAAATGCATTGGTATTCAAGAATCATGCAAGGAGAAATTCCTCATAGAGGCACTGAGATACCATCAGTAGAAGCTTCAATAAACTCAAATATACTGCAGCCAAAGCTCTCTTTTTTCAACCAAGATCAAAATCTTTTTACTATCACTTTCACCGTTGCATTCTCCATCTACACATATAACTTACAGCTGAATGTCACTAGTTCATAGCTGTTCTCCAAGGCTTATGAAAGAATGTTGTTGAAATCTCGAAGTCAAACTGAAATGGATAGGAAAATAGGTAAAAAATGGCACAGTAAAAAGTTGAAATAACAAAACAAACCAACTCTTTGGTGCACTGAACATCAAGGGTTGATATGTGTTAGCTTAACTCCTATTCGTTTACTGCCTTAGTGATACCCAGTGTTACAGTGATTATGACTTGTGATTTAGTTCATAAGTTTAGAAAGGTAGTTTGATCAGTTCGGCATACCAGTGACTGATGCCCCCCAAAAAAAAAAAAAAAAAAACCAGCAAATGCAGTCCCTTAAAAGCATGGTAGTCTCTATTGTGGATAAAAGTAAAGGTTCGAGCCATTACTGGATTCTACTGACATACTTTGTGAAGTTAATATTGCACATTTTGGAGAAACTCTGTTTCTCTTTGTTATGTGTCCATAAAAACGAGTAAATGAGTTTGTACCCAACTTTGTTCTCTTACCAATTAGCAAACTGATTTAGGCTAAATGACCTAAATTACTGCCAGTTTAATGCCAAGTGGGCCTATTATTGGTAAAATGCACTGGAATGATGAGTTGTCTAGCAATTGTGGACTAATTTCCTGCAAAAGACTTAATTACCGTTAGCTTTCTGTGGAGAACTGGGCTTTTCATTCAAGAATGCACTAATTTATTTCCCTCCCTCTGTCTCTCTCTCTCTCTCTCTTTTCTCTTTTTTTCTTTTTTGGGTAACTCTCCATTGGACCTCTAAAGGTAAGAGGATTGGAATCTTTTGTTTTTCACTCTGATTTACAAAGCAGCCTTATACAGAGCCAGCCTGTTACACACTACTGAAAGCTTTAATTACTGCATCTTTGCACCTACAAATATGATATTTCTGTGACTTTGATTTAAGTGCACTTGTGAACAATAACATTCAGGCTGTTGCATACAAAACACCGAACGCATACTTTTATGTGAAGTAATGAAAATAGGACAAGGACATGATCAACAAAACAGCCAAATACTATAATACACTAATATTGACAAGCCTATCAGTCATCTTAAAGTAGATTACAATGCAAATCATAATACTGCAAATCTTTACTTTCCATGTCAATCTCTTGCAAGGGAAAACATCAATGAAAGTAAACATCAAAGCCTCTCATATTCATACAAAAACTGTACTGCTATGGTTTCAAGCTGAGCAAAGGCTGGTTGCTACACCTTGTTCCTGGTTACTGCTCATTCTGGGGAAAAAGTCATGGGGAAAAAATGTTTCTGTCAATGGTATAATTATTTTGTTGTTGTAACTCTGTGATATCTAGCAAAAAGTCGGTGTGCATGTTGTGTTATATATGCCTACTACACAGGATTGCCGCTCTTTACACAGGCTTGCCAGCGAAAGTCAGAGTAAAAGCCAAACCCAGATTTGTTCTCATTTGGCATTTCAGCTGACTATAAAGAGTGCCACAGTAATGAATCCTTAAACCCAGACATGAGTTTGTGTTTCCCTCATCTTGAAGTCGCTGGGTTTTTTGAATGGGTTTACAGTTAAATGCCTGATAAAAACATCTTTGGGTTACACAAGCTTAAGAGATTTTCACGTTTTGTTCTACTACACAAAATACGTCAGTTGATATCCCACTCAAGAACTTTGAAGCTTTAATGTGTTTTGAAAAAGACGGTTGATAACAAGTGGCTAAATGAGACTACAGAACATCGTCACGATGAGCCACTCCGAACATGGCTTTACAGTCGTGTTGCGGTGGTGACATTAAGTCATGCAATGGTAGTGTAATCTGTTTATAGCCTGGTGTTAGATTTTTACTTTTGACCTCAATGCATTTACACTTCAAAAATCCTAAGTTTCATTTGTGAAGATTATCTTGCTGAACAAAATGTTTAAGTATTATAAATGTTTGTTGTTTAAATGTTCGCCATGAAGCTTATTTTATGCAATAATAGTCCAAAATCTAATGGAAAATCCAATTGGCTTTTTGACCAGGGAAACCAGGGAGACCCTAAATTCTTCAACAGCCTACAGAAATAAGCTTCTTAGGCAAATCTAGCACTGATTTGCGAAGACACAATATTCTATGCAGATTTCAAGTAAAGCAGGATTTATTGTCAGATATACAATCACACACTGCACAACCTATGTGGTTTTACTGTCTTGCTACAAATTCCAGGTACTGGAAGGCTGATGTGCTAATATGATATGGTCTTCTTGGCCTAACATTTAAACTAAAATCACCAATGATAAGATCATAAACTTCTTGAAGAGGTTATAAAGATGGCTTTCATTTATACCCATTAAGTAAAGCCAGTGAGCTAGTCCAGGCAGTCAGCTCGAGTCTTACACTTCACTTATGGACGGACTTCTCTCACTGCAGCATATATCTAACACATAATTTTCATCATGGCAGAATACTTGACTTTTTAGTGTTCAATTCACTCCTTTCACTCGCCTGCTGCCACACCACTCACACTGAAGCGGTGCGACACTTGATGCTGCTTGATGCTCTTTTGCATTTCAAAAGCCCAACCTCCACCGCGGCATCCACTAGTAGGCTCTGACTCTATGTTTCCCTAGAGGGGAAGTTATTATGGTTGCTCCTCCTGCTGTGCCGAGCTCCCTATTTCATGTTGAGAGCAAGGAGGTCAAAACCTATGTCAAATAACAGCGCTGTAGCCTACATATTTTATAATCATCCATGTTATGTGGGTTGGCCAAATGCATTGTAATTTCATGTGTTGAGATTCATGTGTGTGTTTGTGTGTTTGTGTGTGTGTGTGTGTGTGTTTGAGCGAGCATTTTGATCTGTTGCTAGTTTAAAAGTGCTTCCTAAGTACCGTACATTTTCTGTGTAATGTCACTTATTTATAAATTTTGGCACAGTTTATGGAGTTATTTTCAGACCACTCCTTTCCTTGCCCAAAAAAACCCAGAGAGGAGGTGAGACTATGATGCTCTTTTCCTGCTGTCTGAGGTACAGTACCATTTATGGTTCAGTTGAGTCGCACAGCTGGAGCTTAGGCTCTTGCGCCAAAGCTTTCTGTCAGAAAATGGTCTGCCATTACAGCACTGTGTTAATGTGGAGTGAGCAGAGAGCCACTCAGAGGGTGTGAGGGCAGACCAACTCGCTTCACAGCAGTGTTCATGGATGAGGTGCTCCTCTTCCAAGGAGGTGGAAGAAAAACTTGCTTTACTTATCTACTGTAGCTGACCTATAAATATTTGTGTGTTGCACTTTATACGTAAGACTTGTCAGGTTTTTGACAGCGGCTTCTCCAGACTCATTATCTTAAGGTTTCACTCTGTTTTAGTAAATCCTGACAGACAGTTCTCAAACAGTATTAAGACCATGCAAATGGTTAAATGTAAATGTAGCTTGAAACCGAAATTGAGTCAGTTGTTGAAATGCCAGGGTATATTATCACTGAATACATTAAGGTGCATTATAAAATGTGCTCTTGTTGTCTCAGATCCTGTGGTGTAAAATATTTTATGTTGGCAGGTATTTCTGTTTGTATGTGCATCTTGTGCAGGCTGCTTTCAGCTTCAGCATCATTTTTTATGATACTTCTGACACTGAGCTACTCATTGATGTCAGTTGTTTGTTTGAGCAGTCATTTCTGTGAACGCCAGGTGATTACATATATAATATGTTTTAATTGCGTGAGCTCACACCAACATTTGCATTTACTAGCATTGATGATTGGATGCCAAAATGTGGCTCTCCATCAGATGATGTGTATGAAAACCCAATGTATGCATTTGCTGAGCTGTAATTATCTGCTCATTTCAGCTTAGCCCACAGAATTGCTGGTATCTGCATGCAGTGCTAGACCTAGCACATTTCATATCAAAGAAGTCCCCCAATTTCCCCACAAATAATATTTTTATTGTTATTGTTATATCATGACTATTTTATTTTTTACCAATAACAACAACAAGAGTTAATATAAAAATATTGTATGTTGGCAAATGCAGTCTCATTCCCAAACCATCAAATACCACTGCTTGGTCGGTAATTTCTGCATCCAGCAACTGACAAAAAAAGTCATCCTTTCATAGCTGTTTGATATGCTGCTGGGAGGCATCAGATTGTAACACAACAGAACAGTGACAGTTTGAAATGCCGCCGGATAACAGCGTAACATAAGGAGCTGGAAAGTCCGTATAGGGCAGGTAGGAGGGGTGGTGGATGGGTCCAACAAACACAGGACCTTCATGCGGGAGGCCAGTGTTTGCTTCCTGTATGAATGTTAAGCCAAACCATGATGTTTATTTTCCAAACCTAACCACGTGCTTTTCTTTTTTTTTCTGCCTAAACCTAACCATGTGTGTTTGATGCACCAAGTAAATAAAGGAAAATATGAAGTATTTTACTGAAGTTTTTTTTTAAAAGACTGTATGCTTCTTGAGAGCAGAAGCTGTACATTTATTAAGAATACAGAAGTGTATTTTGAAAAGACACAATGCACAGTTCAGGCGTACATTGACACAGCATCCCAGAATGTCAAAAATAAATGTGTCCAGGATACCTAACTGGAGACATGAAAAGTCCACTGAACAAGCAGCAATATGTGACAAGTAAGGGGTGAGAAAGTGTTGGCTAAAAAGAAACATGAGATTGCAGTGCAGAAATAACAAAATAGTGACCGATAAATTTTAGGTTATCCAGAAACAGTGTCATAACTATTGGGTAGCAGAAACACTGACAACTTTAGTCCATCAAAAATGTTTATCTTAAACACCACATATTGCCTGATGTGTCATTATTATTCTATCATTCTGTAATTACTGGTCTCAAATATCTCAAACTGGATTGGTTCTAGTTACTATGAAACCCTATTCATGGGTGCATGTGTGTGTGTTAGCGCCAGTGTGTGTGAGTGTGTGAAATACAGGTAAATAGACAGATAGAGATAATGGGAAAGAGACAGACCCCAGAGGGAACAGTTGGGTTTGAATAGGTGGAAGTATTTGTCTTAAACAATCTTCCCCTTACAGGTTTACTCAAGCCACGCTTGCAGTAATGTGTTTTTGACTCCCATTGACTCCGAATTGCATTTCATTCGGCGCTCGGCAATACACTTCCCTCTCTCTTTCTCCCTCTCTCTTTTTATTGCATCTCATCAGCTGCGGGGAAACAGCCCAGCTGCCGCTGTGATGCCACTCACAGCCAATGCAGCCTGACAGGTTCCAATTAAGTTGGAAAATGTAACGTATGAATATTAAAAAGTACTCTGACACAAACATCATCCCCTTCTTTTGTTGCATTATGCAGCTTGTAGTCGGGGGTCTCCGCTGGTCCGCCATTTCCATAAAGTTTATTTCTCCACCACCTCCCACTCTTCTGACGCTATCTCTCTGGTGCTCCAGCTCTCCCCTAAGGCTGTTTGTTAACAGTTGTAAATATGCCCGCCATGCGCACATAAACTCTCATTTAAGGCCCAAGATGTGGTATTGTCAATCAATGCATCTCCATTTGGCTTCCCATGCTCATTCCAATAAACATTTTTGGGGAGAGGAGAGAAAGTGAATGGAGACTCAACACAGAAGAATGTATAAATAAATGCAAACCTGTACGATATCTCATTTCTATGTGCACTGAATTATATCAGTGTTAGATGAATAGCTGGAAATTGTTATTTTGTCAGACAGCAAAATCCGAATAGCAGTGCCTTTAGTCTAAAATTGTTTTTGTGTGTGTGTGTGTGTGTGTGTGTGTGTGTGTGTGTGCGTGTGTGTGTGTGTGTGTGTCTGAGACTGAACTGGCAACCCCGAGTACTGCCAGCTCTGTGGTAGTTACATCAATGCACAGCTCAGTAGTGCAGCTTCTGACAGACTTCCGTTGCCCCTGTGCTGAATGAGAGCATTGCGCTAAGCTGCCAGTTCCCGCTAGTATATGTGTGTGTGTATCCCACTGTTAGAGCCATGAGGTAGAGCCAAGGCCCCGTAGCTGGGCTATAGACCATGTGTGACCTCATCTCAACCTGGCAATGCACTTTGCCTCAGATGGCGATAAGAGGGATTGCCAATCTTACTGTCTGTCTGCCTACAGGACATGCATTTGTCTCCTTAAACTCAGTCTGCTGCTCCTTAAACTCCTTTTTGAGGGCAATTATGATGGTAAGTCATGGACGGCAAAGGAAGGTGTTGGGAAGATCCAGAGGATATTAGTAGAGATTGCATGTAATTAAGGTCAGAAAGATGCTGAAATGGCCCAGATATGAATTTAAAAAGAATTGCAAAAGTTCCTATTGTTGTCAAGTCACAAATATGTTTAAAAGGTACACTTTTTTACTTTATTTGAAGTCCCAAAGACCAAGTATCTGTTTTGTCGGAAAACCCTGAAAAAAAACCTAAAAAAACCCGAACAAATGCGTCACTGAAATAAAACAGAAAACACAAAGATCCTGCAAATGACCCCCTAAATCTACCTGCAGGCTATGGAGTATCCTGTGTCTCTGCATATTTAAAGCAGTGTTAATTTTGGCAGCTATATTAGATTTAATTTTACTCTTGAGACTAAAATGCTGATTAGCTTTTGTCACATTTCAGCCGTTTTTATCCTTCATATTTTGTGTAGTTTTAGTTGATGAAAACTCATGACGTTTTTGTCAACATTTTTGTTAAGGTGTTTGGGTTTTTTTCGATTAACAGTAACCCAATACAGGTGTAAGAAATTAGAATCAAGGTGATAGGATTTATGATAAATTAACTCAGACATATTTTTTTTCGACAACTGCAATGATTCCATACATTCTCAGAAACTTGCATTCTCCAGCAGAGTTTTTGATAGGTCTAAGGGATGATATACAAGCACACACTCTCTAATCCATCATTTCAAAAGCTCAAAGTCTCATATGAGACAACTGGAACTTGTACCCAGGTTCTATTTGAACTCTGACCCATTTATCCCATTGTTAATAAGCAGAACAATAACTTGGTCTTGTGTCATCAACAAAAATAAAAAATAGATGTCGTCTTAGTTTTTATTATCAAGATCTATTTTTTGCTAGTTAAGGTCTTGTTATGTCCATGAAAAAAAAAACTAAATAATTTTCATTATAGTTTTGATCAACAAAATTAACACTGATTTAAAGGAATGGTTCACCCCCCAAATGATCATTGTGTTAGGTTACTTCATCATCTAAAGTATAATCCAAGTCTCATTTATCCAGTCACATGCTTAAAAAAACAGCCCTTTCCAATGTGGAACTTGAACTGAAAGTAAAACCTCTCCATGCTCTCCTCTGTGCCAGACTCCATTAGTAATTTTACCTCTCTAATCACAAGAGCTTCTACTGCAGCCTTAATCTGTAGTTTGTTTGTGTTATTGAGGGACTTACAGTAATTGATATACAAATAATTATATGAAGGATATAAGTATTCCTTAGGTGAATGTGCACTGACAACTTGGCAAAGCAGCACTTGGAAATCTTCACAGGTGTGAAGTGGTTGCTGGTACTTGTTAATCTGCTGCTATGTTGGCCAGCATAACAAACAATGCAGCAACTCTGTGTTAAGGCTTCATGTTTACATTCTTTAACACCTTTTACTGTATTTCTTTCAAGTAGTAATGTACTCAAATAGAAATGCATCACTGGAGAACTAGTGATGCAATATAGTGACAGCAATACATTTATTTCTCCACCAGAACATTTTAACAGCAGTGAGTTGAGGTTGGATTAGGGTGTTTTTTTAAGATGTCAGTCACTCAGATGTGTGGTATTTATTTTTGCCTGATCATCATTGTCAGACACCTAGCAATGATGATGTTGTCACTTCACCCCTGTGCTTCTAGGCACACTAGTTCTGCATTGTGTTTCTATGTAGTGATTTCCCATCACTGGATATGTACAAGCACACACATATGCCTTTTTATTTCTCCCTTATCTTCCTCCTCTGTCCCATGCAATTTAACTAGTATTTAAGAACTTTTAGGAGTAGGAGATGGTGGTTGTCATACTAGATACTTCATTGTTGACACTTACCTTTGATGCCAACCTTGAAACTGTGCTTATTGTTTAGATCTTCTGTTCTGTAGGGAGGACAGATGTGTTTAAAGCACATGTTGTTTGCACAGACATGGATGTAAAGTGTAAGTGCAACTTGACTGCTTCATAGAGGCATTTAATCGTGAGGCGTTAATTCTAGTTTTAACAATTCTGTGGCGTTGAAATGAAAGCAAGTGCAGCTGCCATGTTGAAAAGAATGCTAGTGTAGGTCAGTTTTAAAAGCTACTGTACATAGAGAGATTTTGTACATTTGGACATCTTTAAATGACTGAAAGGGTTCTCCACCAGTTTCAGCTGGACCACTTTGTATTGAGGCATAAAGATTGTTGTTAGCCCTGTACTCCCACTTACCAGCTTCTAAAGTTTCTGCCCAAAATTTGTCAGCTATGTTGATGAGCACTTTATTGTTGAAAGGCATCTACTCTATCCATCCTGAAGATTAGCTAACCAGCATTTGTAGTGACCCCACTCCTGTCGACTGTCCTCTTGGACAGTTAGTTATTAGCCACATAAGCCAATCTTTCCTGTACACTGACTCATGCTTTTGGTTCGAACACAGACATTCTAGCCTCAAAATTATCAGAGCTAAATCAGCACCTCTCTGTCAACAAAAAACGCAAAATACAGCATATACAGTAGTATTTATGGTAGACATACACACATACACACTGATATCTGCACACTCACTTATCTTCTTTTCTTGTCTAAACCAGCATAAACATAGACTCACACCTGCACACATACACAAAAAAATATCTCTATATGTCTCACAAAGTACAGCACACTTGCTTACACACACATACATTCACTGGCTTAAATTTAAACACACAGTGCAACAGCAAGTCAGTGAGGTGAGCTGTTGTTCATTTGCTTGTCCTGCCTGTGGGAGAGGACCCTTTCTTAAGGCAAAATATCATTGTTGTTTTTGCCTGGGGCTAAACATGCTAATACTGGAGCTGGGAGTCAATACACAATACAATGTGTGAAATTGTTTTGCTGCAAACAAATTCTGTAAATAATGCCCCAAACGCATTTGCAGTTTTTATAATTATCCTTTTGTGGATAGAATGTGTTACCATCCAATTACTTCTACTACTACTACCACTAATGATGAACATGAGGATGATTAGAACATGGCAAAATGTTTTTTGGACCCGAGCTCCTCACAATAACACTTGACATCACTGTATGGATTTAGACTTATAAGCGGGAGAATGCAATCTCCCTGCAGTGTTTTCAAGCTTATTTGGTCCAAGTGAGCACAGATGATGACATGTTTTCTTTCGCTGAGCTTTGGGCTAAGCAGAATAAAGAAACTTACTTTTTAGTATTTGATTTAGCAACATTGCAGGAGTGAAAGTGACAAAGATAAGGCCAATTTCAGAGGACACCACAGCAAACTAATGCATGCAAAATATCTGGTAGGATTATATCAAATAGCCTTGACTTTTTTTTTTCTCACTGTGATAGCGGATGAAGTAAAGATACAGTGACTGGTAGCACAGACAGGGTCAAGGCTGATAGCCTAGTCGCAAGTTGAAGAGCCAGCCACAGTGCCTGAAACCAGAGCTTTAGTTGAGTACAGCCCGTACTGCATGAATGTGATGGTTGGTCTGACTGGACCAGTGAAAGCTGTGAGATAGAAGAAGTCTTGCAGAGGGCAAATAGAAAAATAGCAGTTTATCATCTTCAAAAGCATTCCACATAGATATGGAGGAGAGGAGAGGAGAGGGAGGAGAACAAAGGGAGGAGAATTATATGTTGGCAACATATCCTCCCCTCCTGGCTAAAAGAACAGTAGACTAGGGTGTTAATATGTGTGTGAGCGCGTGTACACGGTGTGTGCGCACTGTCCACCAGAGAGAAATCGAGCAACCAAAGATGGATGTGTTTTTCAAGTAACTTAAATGCACTACTCTAAAATGAAATCACCACCATTTCTGCGATACTTGTACAAATACCTCTTTTACAGCTACCTCCAAACTCTGCTTAAATCTCGTTGTGTGTGTTCTCTCTGTTGACACCCAGCAATATAAAGGCACATTCGACCGCAGCATTTCCCAGAGCGAGTGTTGAGTAAAGACCATTGAATGCCAGAACAATGGGGACAGTTTTGTCACCCTGAGGCCCAGAAATCGACTAGGGAAATGTTTCCTTTCGGTACCAAAACCAGGCGGGGGGAAGGATGAATGTGACTCTTATACGGAGCGTTGTTTGTTTCTCTATCTCCATTACCATAGGCAGTTCATTATGTGTTGTGGCATCCTGCTGGTTTCAGCATTGCCTTGCCCTGATAGATTTATAATTCCTTTGCAACATTCAGTGGACAAATTACAGGTTTGGGGTGCACGCTGTCGACATTTCTCTCTGTTACTCAGTTTTTCCCTTTTTCAGTCGCTCTTTGATTCTCACTCAGTCTCAGTTTCTTGCTCTTTATTGCTCTTTGTCTTTGTGCCTGCTGGTCAGTATTTCTCTCTGTGTATCTCAATGTTTCCATTGCTGTTTCTCTCTCTCTCTCTAACTCCCTCTCTAAACCCTATCAAAGGAGGGCCAGCAGAGTCCATCACCAGAATGAGAAAGCAGTATCTCGACACACAGGGGTTGTTATTTGGCCAGGAGTGCTTCAATAGTAATATGTGGTCTGCTCTCTAATGTTAGCCTCAACCAAAGGTGGCCCTCAACAACCCATTAATCTTTGGAACACACACAACCATGTACTGTATACACACTAACATCAGCCCATGTGTTTCCTCAAATACACACATGAATGCCCCAAAAACATACGGTACACGGTCTCCCTCTGCTTTTCCTGCTTCGCTTGCTACAGCCAGTTGACCTTAGCATTGGGAAAGCAGGTTTAGTAATGGGATCAGTGGCCACTGGCAGGGCCTTTCACCCACAATCTCATCATTCCTGCTTACAGTAAGTGGATGAGAGATGGACTGAGGAGAAGAGCAGTGGTCGATGGGGAAATGCACTCATTTAAGGCTCCTGGTGGGCTGGTGAAGTGCTGGCGTGTTACTCCAGGCGGTCAATGAATCAGTGGCAAAAAGCAGCTTTTAAAAATAAACAGAAAGCCACATGACAAGGAGTCTCACGGGTATGAATTCTCCTATTTATTTAAACATCCAAAGGGCATGCATATTTTATTTGTTAAATTGATAAACTATCCTATATATAGATTGCTTTACATTTGAGTGCTTACTAGATTTGGAATGGATTCATTCTTTGCACTGACAACGATAAAGTGGAACTACCCTCATTTTCAAAATACGTAGGTGTTATTCCTGTGATCTAAGATCAAAAATACTTCTGCACTGTAACAACTCTCTTCCAAATCTGAAAACTACAGTGCTAACACTCAAATTTATTATGTCATAGGGTATGAGGAGAGGAGCCAGGAATGTTTTGATTATATGAGTACATTTTCCGTTCAGAGCTGAGAACACTACAATATAATAAAGCTCATTTGGATATAAAAGATGCATGCTTTTATTTTGTTGTACTGCTGGATAGAAAATCTTTATACAGTATGAGAGCAGGGAGGCAGACCCTTCAACATCCATCCATCACATTATATAGAGCAAACTAGGATCCATAAAGCTGGGAGGATTATTTTTAAAAGACTAGTCACAAACATTTTTTTACTGTCACTCAAGAGTTTTTAGTCATGACAAATCAGTGAGAAGCACACATTGAACACCTGAGTGCACTTGATGGCAGGTAGTTGCGCCGCTCATTATAATTATTAACATGATTGTATTTCCCCTTTAAATGGTTGAGGAGTAGAAAGGAAAACTGTGTGAAAACCGAGATGTTTAGGTGGGAGGAGGAGGGCATGGTCAGTCTTTGCGAGCTCAGGGGCTTTATACACACTCATCTCAAGAAACACAGTACCTCAGTGTTTGAACACAGCGAGCAGACCAGCGCTCATTTTCATGTTGGCTTTAGAATGTGCTTAAAAATACATCAGTCAGAGAGATGAAGGAGAGGGCCTTCAGAGGCACTAGAAAAGAAGAACCAAACGGGGATTCATTGACAGATTTGCCCTTTACTCCCAGCTGTTACACAAGTCCTCTAAAGAGCCCAGTCATAATGGAAGCATAGCATGAGTATTTATTTATATATTTTTTAACACCAACGCTATGCAGGCCTCTCTGCACTCCTCAAACGGCCTGCTTCCTACCCCATGTTAGCTTCCATTACATTAAAGTAGGCTTGTTTTAGAAAGAAGTTTGAAAAAATTCCCTGTGGTGGGTTGAAATCCCGTTTGCAAAGTGAGCTGTGGTACATGGGATCAAGCGTTGCTGCCAGACAAAGAAAACTGAAAGCAGGGCAGGAACAGTGAGGTTACAGACAAATCTAATTAGATGGAGAGAGGGGCAGTGATAGAAGAGAGAGAGAGAGAAAGAGAGAAAGAGAAACATGAGAGACAACGCCAGAGGGGGAGCCGACTCATTCATCACCACATTCTCCAATTTTTTTTTTTAACTCCTTGGGACATTTTTTTCTGTAAACACATTCCAAGTTTGTTGAGTGGATATTGAAAAAAATAAATTAGAGAAAGTTTTTTTTTTTTTTTTAAAGGCAGAAGGTATCTTAACAGGCAGCACTCCCACCCTCCAAGTCTCTTTCTACATGCAGAGTTGCTTCTTCTGGCTCCAGAAGGTTATTTTTGGTAGTTAAAAGAACCAAAGCAGGCTTTCAAGTGATTATGAGATAAATCTCTCCCAAAGACGACAGCAGAGCTTTGATTTTAGACTTAAGTACAAGGACAAAAGCTCTTTCATGTACCTTTTTATCTGATTAAACTAAACTTGGTGAGGCCGTCTGGTGTGCTGCTGTAACAATGCGACCCAGGTCAGTTTGACCACATGACTTTAAGTTTACTTGGAGAAACAAACCACAAAAAGTCAACTTTTGTTTCTACAGCGACCCATCAAAAGTTAAAAGTCCGTCGTTTGAGTATCTAACAACTCCTGAAGGCTTGGACAACGGCTCAGGACACTGACTGCAGCTGCTGTCCTCCAAGATGGACAACTTTTCTCAGCCACCTTTCAAGCCTACGGGGTGCGAGTGTCTGATAATCAAAACATATTTGGGTGGAGTATTCCTGCAAGGCTGCAAATGTAACTTTTACAGTGAAGAGGCTCAGCAGGCAGAGACAGTCAACATGCCAACCCAGAGAGGAGATACGAGTAATTCAATGAGGCAGTCACTCCCTGCTCTCTGGATGTCTGTTCAGTTTTGTTGGCCTCACTCATGCCCACAAGTGCCCTTTGCCTATGAGTCAGATGAACAGTGGTGCAAAGTTAGCCCGAGGTCACCAGTCACTTTCTCAAATTCGGTGCAGGCAGGAAAATGTCATGATGAGGTACATTTGAGCCTAGACAGAAAAGAGGAAGAAGTTTACTGCGTTTCTGTCTCGTCCTCAGTTACACTGACAGTGATAACAAGACCTCCCGAGACTTTGTGCCACAAAATCTCAACGGTTTTATAGAAGAAAAAACAACACATCATGTGCTGGACCACAAGTGGGTTGGAGTCAGCCCTCTTTTTTTATTACTCACACTCTCTGGCCATCCTGGGTGTCAGCCTATGACTACTTATGTTGGGAAGACAACTGTACAGCGTTGGCTGCTGCAGGGCATTCTGGTTGTTGCAGTTTCCCCATCCTGAGTTTCAGCTTGCAGAGCGGATCCTTTGCAGTGTGTGTAATGGAGCCGAAAAGAGAGCACAAACAAATGTGAGCCAGAAACGCACGAGTTATCGACCCCCATCGGGCTGTGCATCCTCAGCCCGATACTCATCGAGTTTAGAATTTGTTATCCAAAAAAAAGAACATTGGATTGAGACAGTATGGATTTTTTTTTTTTTTTTGTGGTTTTGTGAATCCAGGAAGTGACACTCTTCTCCTCTCCTCTTTACAATTTGTCATGACACTGGAATACATCCCATACTCCTCTGGGTTTGAGAGTGGGCTCACTCCACTATCTCAACAAATGAGACAGATCTTTCTAAAACCTTTTATCTGAGTGACAATTATTGAGATTTTTTTGTCCTTGTAAGAAATAAGAAAAACAGTAGCACACTGATTTTTTAATTTTTTTTTGTCACACTTACTTGACAGCAAAAGGAACATACAATAATAAAACAGATGAGTCATTATTTTTATTATATAAAACGCGGCCTTCCGTGAGTGTGTTTTGCCACAGGCTGTTCTCGTGCATTTTCCTACAAAAGTAATGCCCAAATTTTGTACATGCATCACATAATGATGAGCCAGTTATTCATGTATAAAACACAAATTTAAGAAGGCTGTGATCGGGTTATTTTAATTGATGTCACCTCCGTGTTTTTTTTCCACCAAACCTAACCAAAGTAACTTTTCGTAAAGTACGTAATTTTATATTGAGTACGTGACATTCATGGGGCACTTATTTGTAGAATATCATACAAATTGTTGTAAAAGGATACACTGATTGCATTCAGCCCTGCTTACTTTAGAATTAAATATTGATCTAATATAAACTTGAAATACAAATTACACATAAATACCAATTTTAACGAAATGTATCATGTGTTGTAAACTACATTAGTATTTTATGTCCTTTCTTGTAAAAAAAAAAAAGAATACCTTTTTTTTTAGTTGCCTCCATGCTGGTGATGGCCAAGGCTGGTGGCATTATGTCTGTCATTACATCCACTTGAACTTAACAATAAACTGATTACATTTTGATGGTCATAGTTCAAAGTTCAACGTCACTGCAACCCCCTTTGTCTCTTTCTCATGAATGCGACATATCCCTTTTTTTTTACTCTGGCACAAACGTCCTCTTTGAGTCTGGACCAAAATGGACCATAGTAGAAGAATGAACTATTCCATTTGATATTTTTATTTTTATTTATTATTTGAACAGGGAGGAACAGTTTTGAGAATTAGTGACAAATTACATGGTTGTTTGAAGAGCAAACATTGGAGATGAAACATAAGAGGAGGGTTGAGATGCATTATCTTTCATCCTGCATTATCCTCCGAGCTCCCCTGCTCATTTTGTCTTGCGTCGACCATACTTACAGTACTTCTCTGGTTCTTCTGAGAGCTCTGTAGAAGGCAGTGGCTATAAAAAGATCCTCTTTAAGTAAAATGGCAGGTTTGACAGTAACAGGAATGATTTTGCTTTGCAGGTAGCTTCCAGGTAAACAGGCATTGAAGGGCTCACATGTTGCAGAGCAGTTTTTTCAGGTTTATGTGGAGGGGTTTTTTTATTCATTTGGTATCATCATCAATTAGAATCTGATTGTCAGAGGCAGCTGCCATCTCACAGGCTTTAATGTTGGCTCAAAGCGAGCATGAGGAGGCAGGGAAGCCTTTTTGTTTGTGGCGAAAAACAGAAGGAAATGCCAGGCATCACCTAGTAAACAAGGTTTTGATGTGAACGTTAGCTTGCAAAATATTGTTCCTGAGCCGTCTCAGCGGAGTCTGTGGCAATCTGTAAATAAGGAGACCAAAGGGGAGAAATGTCTAATCGTCCTTGAAAAGGATCTGCCACAGTTTTTTAATATCTTCTGCCCCGATGCCCAGAGGTATTGCAGCAGGGTGGGAGGAGGTGTGTGTGTGTGTGTGTGTGTGTGTGTGTGTGTGTGAGGCGGGGGTGCTGTCGGTGCCGGGTGATGGGGCATTACTCTCGCGCCATTGACTTCATTACAGTCCCTCTCACATATCCATCCCTCACCCTCTCTAAATGCCCTTGCCAGCCTCTAATTCACTTAATTCCTTGATTATCAATTCTGACGGCATTCGGGCAGAAAGGTCAATACTTTTTGTGGCGTGTACCTGAACTTTACAACACTGACTCAGAAACAGGGGAGCTGCCGTCATCAAAGCAGTGCCGAAAGGATAGAAACATGATGTATTGCAATCATACACTAGCGGTTGGTTTCATTAAATTTTCATTGTTCACACACTTGCAGGCGTACTGTAAGAGAACACACACAAAAAAGGTATGCATCACCACACACAAGGACAGGGGAGAAAAAGAGCATGAACACAACACGGACGCGGTCGTACACTCGCTCCAAACACCAATTTCTCTCTCTCTTTACTCTCTGCCCGTCTCTTTGATGAGATCGAGGTTGCCATGCCGTGACTGTAAACGGCAGACGCACGAACAAGTGTTTCCCCCCGAGGAGATGCGATCTAAATGGGAAAGCAACATGACAGCTTTGCTCTGAACGGCCACATAATCAAACACCACACCCAGAGTTACACACCACCACGTCTGTTTGGGAGGCTTTTTGCTCTCCGCTTCATGCATGTAAAATATACAGTACAATCTCCTGCTTCTGAAAATCCCACATCTGTGGGTAGAGGGTGTCCTTTTGTCCTCGGCGAGATTATTTTAGTACCCCATTTTTAAAGTTTATTTATACTTTCATTTTCTCAACCTGCTGATGTGGAAAACACGGTCAGACTGAATTTTTAGTACAAGTTTTGATATTCATACCAACAATAAAACTGTTCTAAGTCAAGGTTTAGTTTTGTCACAAACAGTGATGGATCTTCCTATATAGGTAATAAAGGCAGCTGCCAAAATGTGTTTTCTTTTTTTGTCATTCAACGATATCAGACACAAGGGAGTGTATGTGGAGAGCATTTAGAGTAAGAGAAAATGAAAAGACGAAAGCAATTCGTGGTGCAGTGCAAAAAAAGAAGAGAAGAAGACAAAATTAGCAAATCTGTATATAAGGTATTCTTTTATTGTTTTGTTTTTTTTTCATTGTTAGCCCAGCTGTTCAATTGTTTTGATTTCTCAAAAGCTCCTGCTCTTGTTGGTAATAAACACAATAATACTACTACTGCTACTAGTAATAATGATAATAATGATAGTAATAATAACTGATTACATTGCATTACTGACCACCACTTGAGAAAAAATTATACCAAAGATTTCATTTGTCCATGCACAAAAACTTTTTTCATTTTCTGCCCTGTTTTCCAGATGTTCATTTTATCCATGAGTTTTAAATCCAAAGATTTACATTCAGTTTCTGATAAAATTGGAAAGAAGAAGTATCAATTAAGCACACTAAGCATTTTGAGGTTTGAAAAAGAAGCCCCAGTGTCTTTTTAAGGCTCTAGCATTTCACATAATCTGCTCCACATCCTTGAGTCTTGTCTTCCGCTGACTGCTCGGATGCTCTGTCCACAGCAGCTTTATTGAAGCACAGCGTCACAGTCTGCTGGGCTTTTTTTCACCCACCCCTGCTAGGTCTGGTATCGCTGTGATGTGGGCATCTGTCTCTACTAGTTGAGCACATCTTTATGTGGGTAGTTGCGTAAGATTTTCTAGACTTTCCTTTTCAATTTAAGTCCACAAACACAGGTGTCAAAGGCCGCTAAGCACTTATTTTCTGCATAAAGTATGAATGCACACATTGGTCTCGTATTTGCAGATATTAACATAAGGGCTTTGGTTTATCTGAATGCATTTTGTGTGCAACTTTTTATGTCAAAGATGAGCGCTTGTTGTAATGAATCATCATGGCTGTTTTATCTTGATTTCAATTAAAATTCTTTCCTTCTCTCACTCCTTCAGTGAAATAAGTCTATATTTCATCATGCACATCCATTACTTTATAGATAATTACAACGTGCCGTTATAGCCAATTAAAATGTTTACTAAAGTGGGCTAAATGGTCACAGAGGCATAATCTGGGCCAGTTTGGCATGCCATAGTGCGTAGATAAAACAGATTTCCTCGCCGTGTCTTGCTGCATCATCTCTGTGAGAGATGTGATCTATCATAAATTTGCAAGCTGCTGTCTGGAACGCAAAGGATTTAACTTGCTGTGTTTTCAGAAAAGCTGTCACTTCGGGTTGAACACATACAGTACTTAAGCATCTTGTGTAGTTGTATGCGCATAATGTGTACGCAACCGTTGAATGGGTGAGTGGGTGAGGCAGATCTAAAAACAGACAAATGCGCATATGCGTGTGTGTGAGTGTGTCTGTGTGTGTGTGTGTGTGTGTGTGTGTGTGTGTGTGTGTGTGTGTGTGTGAAGGAAAGAAAGGAAGGGACTGTGTGACAGGTGGATGGTGTGGTCTTTATGAGACAGGATTGTGTGTGTTTGTTTGTGCATGCGTGAATATGTATATATTGACTCAGATGTGTGAGGAGTAAAGGCTGACAGTCTTAGCTAACAGTCAGAGTTGATAATCCCATGCCACCACACACACACACACACACACACACACACACATACACACACACAGAATGCCATACAGGAATATTAGAGTGGGATCTGTTACACTAGATGCAAAGCACTACCCAGTCTCTGACAGCTTGGCTGGGCCGACTTGGCTGATACATCCGAGCAGTTTGGCATCACTTCTCCCCCTTGTTTCTTCTCTTCCCCTTTTTCTTCATCAATCTCATTTAATCAAGTCATTTCAACCTGAGGAGGATCCTGCCCACCTGGTCCCTATTTCCATCAAGAAAAACCAAGTCCGACAAAAACTGAAATGAGCGACGGTTTAACAGTTTGAATTTAAATCAAGTATTGTGGAAGAATGACAACAATCAAACTATTGCCATGTCACTTTGTGTCAGTCAAAATGGGCATCCTTTATTCTGTTAAATAGAGCAAGATAGAGTCTACAGCAGAGACTCATCTTATGGCCCTCGGGCCACATCTGGCCCTCGATAGGGTGTTGGTTGGCCACCCAACTAGGGCTGTACAAATATCAAATATCAAAATATTGTCAAAATTGCTATATGGCCATGTGCAATATCCAAATCACGGGAGCTGCTATATTTTATGTCGGTAAAATGTCTCACTACAGACCATTATTAATCAAGAATTGTGGTGCCACAGCCATTCCTTGGCCTACAAATCTTATTTCAAATGTCAGGGACCATGCTTGTTTGGTACAGACCCCAGCAAAAATCACATCATAATCAAAAAAATAATAATAATTCATGAATGAATGAAATTATGCAAAAAATACCATTCTCACTATAGTCACACTTCATATTACATTATCTGTCGAAATAATCGCAATATGATTTTTTTCTTTTTTGTTGTAATTTTAATGTACAGAAGGTGCCAGAATGCATAACAAAACCATCAAAACAGAGCTTGTTTATTTATAAAAGTGCCAAGGGATCCCCCAGACCCACCAACAGAGGTCCACTCTGAGCCCTGAATCGCCTTAAATCCTTGAGACTCCTGTGCGTACATGTGCAGCTGGCCCCTGGCCTCCTCATGTGGCCCCTTGGCAAAGCAAGTTGAGTATCCCTGGTCTGCAGCCATGCTTGGTCTCTGAACTGTACTCAAGTACAGTGTTGAGTGCTGAGCTAAATGCTAACCTAACATTAACAATGTTAACATGCTGATGTTTAATATTTACCATTTCTATGGCCTTTAATTTGTCTCAAAACCCCACACACCTAAAAAGTAAGGCTACAAGGTCACAAGGCCTTCTTGATTTTAAGTGGTGTAAGCAAACTTTTAAGTATATGTATATGAGTAGTCGAAGGAAATGCAATATCTCAGCATTTCATTTATTTCTGTGAAGAAATCTGAATAAATTTGTTATTTTAAGTACAAATTATTCAAAATCATTCACAATGGCCAAGCATCATGAAGGCCAAAACATTGAAACTGTTAAAAAAGGAGCCCAGTAAGTATAAATGATTGTTAAAATAAAAAAATAAAGAAAAACACTACGGAGAGTGAAATGTATAAAAAGCTCCCAAAAACATCAGGAAAATTAATCTCTGTTGCAATAAGGAAATGATCTGGTCAAAATTCATCCAATTTTCTTGTTTTACACAACTTGCAACCACTATTTGTGTTCATTCTACAGTTGATCAGTTGTTCTCTACTGTTATTGTTATTACATTGTCTGCATTATGAAATAACATATAAAATGTCACTCAGTCAGGCATCATCAGTTTACCCAATAATAGAAATGGAGTCCCTTAAGGAAAACAGTTGGAAACCACTCGAATACATAGTGGCTGTTGTTCCAACTCCCACTTTAATTACTCACTTTAAATACTCAACATTGCCTTTGATAGGCTGTTTGGTTTGATTACTCATTAGTGTGTTTAGCTGTTGCAAGCGCTTCGGGAGGGTTGAGCTTGTTACAACCATGTGCTTGTTGGACCGCATTTGTGCACATGAAGCAGGTACTGTTCTGCCTGATTTGTATGTAGGCAGGTTTTGAGGCTAATTAAAGCTATACATTTTCATTATTTCAGTGTTTGTGTTAGTGTGTTTGTGTGCTACTATTTGCTAATAAGCAAAAGGCACAAATACAACTGAGACTTGTGGGAACATCATTACTTTGGCCAATAAACTCAAAATTTTGACCTTATTATGGCGCTTTGAAAGCCAGGGGATCATCAGTCCCTACTATGAATTCTCTGTGGATCCCTAAATGTCTGTATCAAATCTCATGGCAATCCATCCAGTAGTTGTTGAGATATTTCAGTCTGGACCAAAGTGTCATCACAGCCACCCCTTGAGCCTTGCTGCTGGTGTAGCTAAAAAACTAGTCCATAATCGTGTCTCCATTCTAGAATAATGGGGCTGCTCTTACCAACACTGACAGCAAAATCACAAATTCAGAGAGAAAGTGATCTGTGTAGAAATTAAGTTTTGTATTGTTAAAACTAAAATCATGCCATTTTCCATTGTCTTACAAAGCTGCACTTTAACTTTGCATACAGGAAATATGATACGTATCATGCTTTCACATACATTCATGTGGTTTGGAGAGAAGGCTTGTGTGCTGGTATCAGACTAAATGCACACATCCTCCTCTCCGTGCCCAAGTGCTATGTGCCAGGCACTTCATTAGCTTAGCACTGCAGATGGACGCCGATGGAAACAGGCTTTTTGAGCTTCATTCTTTGTGACTTGTTGTTCATTAAAATCAAATTATGTGTCAGGAAGCATAACTTGTACGTGCTGTAGTGCAGTTATTGCTCAACAAGCTCTTTGTCTTGCATCAGTGCATGTCTCTGTTTGTCTTACACAGTCTGCCAGGCCAATTCTGCTCATTCTGCTCATTCTGTGCACCTGACGGCTACATTTGTGACAAAGTTTTCACAAAGACACCCTCCACAGGAACTGTTTCTTTCACTTATGTTTAAGTTTATATGATTGACATCAACAGACCCTTTGCTTCATGTATTGTCAGTGGTAATTATGATGATGGTAATATTGCTCATACAAATTAAGAAACAAGATAAGTTCTTGAAACCTTTACCCAATTCATGAGTTAAATCTTCTCACACAGAACAAATTGAAACTAGTAGAAACCTTCGACTTTCCTCCATTTACCAATTACTTTTAATCAAAGTATAACAAAAAATTGGATCTTGGCCATTTTGATTGACAAGCACTCTATGTCAAATGTAAGAACACCACAGTATTGTCCCTGGATTACACCTGTAAGTCCCCTTATCACCCAAGACTGGAGAGAGATCCTGTAGTTTTGACTGAACTCCACTGGAGGATGAAGGGATAAGATGAGAAACAACACTGCAGGAATCAATGGTTTTAAGAGTCCCATTTAGTTTCCTCTTAAGGTCTTTATTACACTCACCTAAGACTAGAATCGTGATTGCCGGTGGCCCAGTACCTGTTTGTGCCTCTCTCTGCTCTGCTCCTTTTGTTGTGTTTGTGTGCCGTCATGTCTTCTCTTCATTCTGAAGTCATTTGTGGCTTGAGTCACAAACTTGATGACTTTAGACTTGATAAAATAAAAAAAGGGGTTGTAATTTTAGTTGGACTTTAAAACCAGTTACTTGTGACTTTGCTTGGACTTCAGCATTTTGACTTGAAATGACTTGGAAACCTTCCCCCAAGCCCAAAGACTAAAAATCGTATTTAAAAATGTGCTGCAAATCATTTTCCCTTCTTTTTTTTCTGAATCAAGTAACTCTTTTCATTCCCAGCAAGCTGACACTTAATTCCCCAGATCCATTTTCTTTGAACCAATCTGACAGTAGTCTAGTTGAAACAGAGAAACACAAAGAACTACCATAATGTTACTGAGTGCTTAAAGATGATTTTGTTACACCTATGAAAACTACACAATGGTAAAAAACACAGCTGAAGTGGGCTATGCAAAACGTGCCGCTCAGAAATTACAGAGATGCAACAAGTTCCAACAAACTTGTTTGGCGTAATTACTACAAATTTTAAAAAGCATTATGATTTCTATAAATACAATATGTTATCACTATGTTGTTACTCAGAGTTTTGGACTTATGTCTGGTTTTATCACTCTTGACTTGGAACTGGACTTATTACTCTGTTGTTTTGACTTGGGGCTTGAGACTTGAGTGCAAAACTTGACAGTGCAAAACAATGACTCGGTCCTACCTCTGACTGTCAGACTATTAGCGTTTATGTCATTCTTTGAAACAGACTGATTAAGAAAGACTATATCAGTTCCTTAAAAAACACGGACTGTGCCTTTAGAATAACAGAACCAGTGATCATGGAAGTGTGCTGGAAATCAGACAGGAAAAAGACAAAAGGCATGACAATTAAACAGAGAATAATAAAACATAACAATTAACGTGATGTGTCTATGTGTGTGTATTTCTGTGTGCATAGACACAACTTGAAATACTTCAGGATAAATGAAGGAGTTTTTTTTTCTCTTTTTCTTTGCTTTCTGTGCTGAGACCCAGACTGTAGTTAATTATCCAATCTATTTACAACAAGATGGTCATTGGTCACAAACCCTTGCAGGTAACCTGTGAAGGTGTGTGTGTGAATGTGTGTGTGCATCTGAGGAGAGAATGCAGAGCTGGCATATAGCCAAGACAATAGTCTTGGCCAAAACACCTGCTGCTGTACACACTGACACAAGCACACACGCACAGTTTTCTGAATCAATCACTTAGGTATTTAAACATCAACTGTTATATCTGCAGCTACAGTAAAAACAGCGCATAAATGTAATTGCCTTTGACTCCAGCTACATTTCTGCCATTATTGAATTAGGCAGCGCTGGCTAGTTAGAATCAATACCAATGTTATCACAGGGCCCCAGGTGAGCAAGACATAAAGAGAAAATCAGGTGTGACAACATCTCCTCCATCATCAATAGAGTTGCCTCCTCTCCTTTTCTTCCCATCGACCACATATTGACTGCTGATGAGGGAAAGAATTGATCTCCGCACTCGCTCACTCTCACTCGCAGGTGATTTAACATGGGCAGTCAGTAAAAGACAATCAAAGGAAATGGGTGATAGACAGAGAATGGGTAACAAATGGGTGCAGGGGAATGAAGTGATCCAAAGGGAAGTAGAGTGGTTTCTAATTGGAGGCATGCTGGGGCTCTGAGGTAATCAAGGAGGAGGAAAACTGACTGCACCTCTAATAAAACTATCAGCAGCTTCCGAAATCAGTCTAGGATGAATGCTGGGGATGCCGAAACTGAATTGAACTGAACCAGTTTTGCCCATTAACATCTTGATTCACGGTGGTACATACTGTGCGTTCACACTGAAAACCACTTTCACAGAACAGCAGAGCAGTTGCACAGATTCATGCAGCAACATTCTCTTAACCCTTTGAAACCTGAACAAATTGATTTGATTTCCTTCTAAAATATGGGGAGAAGGCAATAAGCAACTAAAGAAGACATGCCCCAAAATTAGCAATGAATTTGCAAAGAGTTACAAGAAAATCACCTTTTAAAAAAGCAAAGAAAAAAAGGAAAAAATAAGGATACTTTTTTTTCCCATAACATAATTTGAAATTATAATAATTATAAATATAGTTTTCTGGACATGCTTCTGTGTTTTTAATTCCAAACTTTTAACAACTAATTTTCAGAGCATATTCTTGTCCCCCTTAACCTTTTTCTCACAGTTAGTTTGACATTTTTTCCAAAGTTGCTCATTGTTTTTTTTTCCTGTGTTTTTTAAAAGAAATAAACCCAATTTTTTAAGGGTTTATAGGGTTAAATAGCATGTGTAAGTTGTCTAAACACAGCTCAAGAAATCAAATATCTCTTCATATTCTCTTTACATTTTCTCTTTATTTTCTGTTAAAAGAAAAAAATGAGAGAAATTAACTCCAGATGCACCAAATGTTCCTCCAAGTCTGCTCTTACCCAGTGTTGATGTTGAATCCCAAATGATTATGATTAAGTCAAATATCAGCATAGGTAATGCCCTCTAAACACTGTATGAGGGCAAGTGTGGTGCCAAGTGCAAATACTCTGACACATGCCTGAGTACTGCAGCAATGCCACCAAATAAAAGACTGTAAGGGGAAAACTTCAGCAGTAGTGAAATCAACGTACTATTTATGTATAAAAATAAAAGTACTATTAATTTAAATAAATAAATCAAAAATAAATAAAATAAATTAAAATGGACTGATAGTATACCAGTTGTCCACAAATTTAATAATCCATCATAATTACACTAAAAATGACAGTCTAAACTTGATTTTATAATACTCTTGCATTTTGTTTCTCAAATGTAAAACCTGTCATGTCTTGCATCAGGCAAACAATGTGTTGATTGTGAAAACTTTCTTTTTTTCTCTTATCTGACAAGAGTGTTCTTGGCCTTTCATAAAATTTTCTCTTACAGATGAGAAGAGCAAAAACAAGAAAACACTTATAAACAAAAATAAGACAAAATTTGTTCGCATATCCTTTCTTGCACCTGTTTTGGCAGTGATTTTATATTGATCATCATCACAATCCAAAATGATTAATTTAGTTTTTTGCACGTGTGTTTAGAATGCACTTTACAGAGTGCTCATACAAAGGTAAATGATTAAAATGGAAATAGCATAAATTCAGGGAATAAATGTGATGTCCTAATGTAAATAAAATAAAACTGAGCTCATGTGTACATCTGGCCGCAGGCTGTTTTCAGACAGGACCTAAATAATGAGGTCCACACCACCTGGATGGAGCTGGTGGAAAAATCTAAATTGCACATTGAGTACTAATCATAAATATAGAATGGATTTTCTATAAGAGCATGTGTTTTTAAAGTGAAATATATCATTCCATATCTATAAGCCTATTATTAGTCCACACCTTGCATTACAATAATGGTCCTTTGAGAGAGTTGTGGAGCTCAGGGTAAGAACGTGCTTTAGCAACCTACCTCTGTATTTGTGTTGTATTTGTGTGTATCTATAATTCTAGATTATTCTGAAAAAAATTACAAATAGCAACATGATATGATTTAATTTCCATGACCTCCAGTACAGACTGTATAGACTCTCCCTTCTTGTTCTCACCTGTTAATTGGATCATTATAAGCCAGGAAAAGTTGAGCTTTTTAAACTAAAAGTAGATTTGTTGTCATTTCTAAAATATGGTGATGAAGGTCAGTGTGGCACAAACTGCTCCCACAACTGGCACTCCTGGCAATACCTCCTCCCTGCACACAGGAGTCATATAGTTGGAGCATATCGACAACTGAGAGGCAAAACAATCTGTGAAATCCATAGCTGTGTGTGATGAACGACGCAAAGCATTTCAAAATCAATCAGGATTTTAAACGTGTTCTAGTGTGCCACCAGCTTTATTGAGAGTCCATTTCAACTGGATGACATTTTTATTTTCTCTGCTTTCCTTGCACCTTGATATTCATGTCATGTCCTCAGAAAAGCCCTAACAGGGAATCATTGGGTCTTGTCAGCCAGCAGGAAAGTTAGACCATCAAAGATAATTGCATGCTAATGTTCAATAAGCCTTGTAAGTCGCTGCAGATAAGTGTGGCTGCCAAACAGCCTTGCCAGGGGAAAGCACATCTAATCCCTTGGCTGTGGCCAGGGAAAATTAATACTAAGCTCCTTTGGCCAGCCACTTCCAGTTTGGTGCTAGAAACAATTACACAACGGCCCACCAGAGCACAATTAATGAATAACTGAGGAGCTGCCCAGATGTACACATTATAACAAAGATGCATCTACCCGCTAGCTGTATAAACAATTAAAAGTCGTACGGAAACAATGGAAATGGGCTGTTTGTTCGAGTTCACTGGACGATGGAGTTTACGTAGAGGGACCCCGTTCATCATTCTCACCCCTCCACTCTGCTGCATCCTCTGTTTACATGGTGGCCTGTTTCTATATGATAGCTCATTAAAATTTGCCACAAAATAGACCAAGCAGAAAAAAAGCCATCATAGGTTTAAAAACTAGAACTAAATAGGCCCACTGCTTAAATTAAAAACTGTATAGATAATTATGTTAACTGGATTTTGAAAATTAATGGCCAAATGGACAATATAAAAGTTCGAAAGAAAAAAATCATATATGTGAAAATCATATGCCAGTTTGCAAAATTTTGATCAGTGTGATTTATTTCCTTTTTTTTAAAATGCTTTTATCAAATTTCCTGCAGACACGAAACAGTCAGCACATCCTCGAGCAGACAAAATGTGACAGAGAAAATCAGAAGATAAAGAGAAAGAGCGCATAATAATTCTCCTGCTACTGCCCCATGCTCTCTCTCTCTCTCTCTCTCTCTCTCACACACACACACACACACACACAATAAATAAATAAAATAAAGTTAAAAAACTGCAGTAGTTGAAACCGTACATCTTGTGATATCAACAGGAAATTATAAGGAAAAAGTTAGTAATAGCAGGAAATTGAACAAGTTCACACTAAAACAAGCAGGCAGAGACTCTGTCTGTTGTCAAGCAGGAAATAAATCAGAAAGACAGCGTCCTAATGACATTTTGTTTTGACATTTCCACATCTGGATTCAGCTTCAGTTTTAACCAAATCGCTACATTAGTAATAATGGCAAAGACAAAAGGACACAATTAAATACATGTTTAAAATGGTAAAATAACAGCACTTGTTGTGCAGGCAAAAAGAAGTCGTCCTCAGTCCCTCAGTTGGACCTCTGTTCTTATTCACTATTTACTTGCTGTGTGAACGTGTAACTTTATTATTTATGTTTTATGCCAGTGACTTCTGAACCAGGGTGATGAAAGTTGGGGTTTTTTTACTTGTGTGAGGTGGGTCCATGGGTGGATTATGAAATAATGGCCCCCTGGGTACAGACATGCAGGCAGCTACACCTCTTTTTGTGGGAGCAAAACACACAGACTTTGTAGGGATTTTGCTGATTTGTGGCTGTTGCTGTTGCTGTTGTTGTTGTTGTTGTTATATCGTGTCTCTTTGTAGTTGTCTCATGTCACTGTCAGGTTATGTAGTATGTCTATTTGGTTGTTTTGTGTCTCTTTACATATATTTTGTGTATTTTTGTGGTTAACTTGCATCTCTTTAAGGTAATTTTGTGTATTTTTGTGTGTCACTTTGAGGTTATGTAGTATATCTGTTTGGTTGCTTGTGTCTCTTTGAGGTGATTTTGTGCACTTTGTGGTTGTTTTGTATCTCCTTGCATTTTTTGTGTCACTTGGAGGTAATTTTGTGTCTCTGAGGTTGTTTTGTCTCTCTTTGTGGGGGGTTTGTACCCTTATGGTTGTTTTGTGTCTCTTAGTGTTTTTTGTGTCTCTGAAGTAATTTTCTGTCCTTTTTTTTGGCCTTTTGTTTCTGTGGATGTGTGTCCCTTTTTGTAGGTATTTTGCATCCATTTGCAGTCTTTTTGTGTCTTTTGTGGTCATGTTAAGTGTGGCTGGTCAGTAAGCGTAAATTTGAGGCGAGCCAAAAGTCAAGTCACTTCCTCCGAGGAGAAATCTTGCCTCTCTTCTCAGCTCCCTGGGAGTTTCTGTAGTGTTTCTCAGAGAAATACTAATCTTATGTCACCTAAATTACATTTAATCAGGGAACTAAGTACTGAAAACCCCCTGAAAATATAGATAATTAAGTTTTGGGGGACAATATAAATGTCTTACTTTCTCTTTCAATGTAAGCCATCATTCCCCTCTGCTTGCATTTTCTCTCTCTATAACTGTAGTGCTGTGCCTTTAAACACACACACTTACAAACACATATACAACATACAGCACATGTATGTAAACACACATGCAGCATCTGCACACTGCATATTGCCTGACCGCTGCAGCTCTCTGCCGCTTGGTAATTTAATGCTGAGGCTGATATTGTATTACAAGATGTATTTGCTCTCTCCTCTAATAAGAACATAGATTACAAGCAACACTGAATTTACTATCTGCATCCAAGCTGATTGCTTGGCCTGCGTGTGTGTTAGCTTATATCTTTTTAAGCGTCAGCGCCTGGCTATTTACATTCATCCGCTAAGCCTTAAAACAAATTATAATCGATCTGAGGCGTGATGAAAAGGGTGGTCCCTCTGCAAATTAAAAAGCAATGCAAGGTGACAAGGACAGCAGAATCACAATCAGCTCCTCTTGCAATAAAAAAAGTACAATAACATGTATGTCTAAGATGCATAAGCAGTCTAAGGCACACGCCACAAACTTGTCAGTTAAAATTTGTCCCCCTTTCTCTTTTCACTCTGTGAGCTGTCAATGGCTGGGAAAAGTGAAGAAAACAACATTCAAACAACAATCTCAAATATGACTCCCAGCACTGCAGAAAATTATTTTTACTCAAGCATTGTTTAGTTAATTTTAAATAAGTTGTATCAGCTATTCTAATTAATCAATGCATAAATAAATCTGCATCTAAAGCTTGAGACTTATTGTGCCCTTGAGGGGTAAGTGTAGGATCTTGTTTAAAGTTTGTAACTCAAGGGGAAAGTCAATTTTTACTCCCATGTTTGCATTATTATCACAAATGTTTGTTATGGTAGTATAACTGCAGCCATAATTATAGTTTGTTGAAAATACAGAAATTTCAGTTATAAAGATAATTCAGTAAATATGCTTAATTTCCATGGATTTTCCATGGAGGAGTGCAAAAGCACATCAACTGTTGATCAATACTTTCATTTCGGTCCTCTCCCTCAGCATTATGTGACTGAGTATTTTCCCCAACTGTAATTTTAATGAGTGGTTGTACTTTGGAAGATCATTTGCGGGGGTAAGACTCTGCTGTGTTTCTAATTGTTTATTCTCACTTCACATATTTTCATTCTCTATTGTGTGTGTTTGATGCCAAGATCAAAGTGCAGCTAAGCTGTATGATAAATAAATAAATTTAAAAAATCTAAACAAAAGCATCAATATTCAAATATGGTTCCAACTGAGAAGTCCTACTATTTGAAATTCTGTGCTCAGGGTTATTGGGCCTTTAACAAGTTGGCTTTCTGTGTTCTCAAAGGCTTTGCCCTTAAGCGATGCCTCCAGGTAGCTGGGTTTACTGAAATGCATCTCACAGAGAAGTTCAAACCAATAGTGCAGAACCTCAACTGAGAAATGTGAAGTGGTTTGGCATGCTACACTGGTCAGGGCATATTCCAAATCTGAATCCAAAAGAGAAATCAATTAGAAACCCACCGTAAACCCCTTTGTAAATCTCATTATAGACTGTTGTGACAACAGAGGTACCTCGGGTAGGACCAATGAGGAACAGTAATGCACCCAGACAATAAAATGCCTCCAGCAGTGCCTCCTTGTCATCTTGATGCCTCACACATAAACACTGAGCCTGTCTGCTCGTCAATGTGTTCCAGCGCTTTAATGGAATAAATTATCTTACCATGCTGACAGCTTCAGACGTGTCTGTTGTATGTAACATGCAGTCTCCTGAATGACAAATCATGCCACAATCTGACAGGCTGGGAAAAAAGAGAAGCCGAGAGATGCTTGCTTGTTGAACGAGACCTATTCTAGATGTAAAAGAAGTATAATAAATTTGTGTTGCACAGAGAAGACTGATTTTTTTATTTTTTTCCATAAGGGGGAATTCTTTGTTCATACTCTAATTGAAGCAGGGCTCCCTCAGAAATTTTTTACACTGACTGAAGTATGACAAACGTGACAGATGACATTCAAATTACAAATTTAAATTGATGAAGACAAACGTTAACCAAATCATTGTTAAAATGTAATGACATTTTAATTTTTAACATGGCATAATAATTTACAAATGTCCCATATCCCTGATATGCAGAAACGTACAATACCAACACTTTTCCGGTGATTATGTTGCTATTTTATTTTGTAAGGTGGAGAAAATTCAACATTTTAACATGTAGGGATGTTTTGCATTTCATTGCAAGAGGATGTGACATCTCCTCACAAGACGCCTTTCTGCTGTTGCTGACTGTGGTAGTATTGTTTAAGTGCCACATTTATCAGTAGCACACAAGTGAGGCTGCAGTCCCTTATTCAATGACCACTATGATATGTGTGGGGTCCTTGGCAAAGCGAGTGTTTTCCATCCCATTTGTGGGTGTGAAACATTGATTTGCTGTTTCGTGCTGCTCCGTGCATTTGTAGAGGAGCTGTTCGGTTTTGCCGACGTTCTTTCCTCCCTGCATCTTGCAAGATAAACAATTCCAACCATTGTTTATGGACATCACTGCTGAGAAGTAAACATCACACAGAAAAGGAATTAACCAAGATCACACTCCATCCTCAAACATGTTCTGTTTCCAGGCTGTTCTTATTCATTGTTTATAATTAAACCTACAGAGTAATTTGCATTGTATTTGCATAAAACCCACATAATCATGAGCCAGGACTCTGTGATCATGTGACATATGGGCTACAGGAAAAGCAACAGAAAGCAACAAAGTCTGCATAGACAGGAGGCTGAGATGACTCAATGGATCAAACAATCACAGGACTTTGACCTAGCAGACTGCTGTTTGTGTCCTGTTTAAACCCAAAAGTTAGCGTTTAGTTTGTTTTAGTTTTGCATGTACCCAAACTCACATCTTCATGTTATGTTAAGTACATAACGCAACAATGACCAACCATTATACTTTTCCTAAAGCTATCCCACCGTTAGGGGCACTTATTTTTGGGACACTGATTCATGAGGCATTTTACAAACCATTGTATGAAGTTATGATGCTTTTACATAAACTTTGGGGTAACTGCAAGGGTTGATTTGCCTAGACAGAACTGTTTAACATCCTCAAATAACCTGAAAATCATCCAGTGAAGTGATTTAAAATTTTCCACCTGGATCAATTCCAAGGTCTATAGATAAAACAACTCTTACTGTAACTGATGGTTCTGACAATTCCTATCACAATTGAATGGGGTTTTGATGGTCTCTGAATTTGCAGAAATTTAAATCTCTACGATTTAAATTACATTTTTCTTTCTGTCTTGATGCTACACAGCCTGATGAGCTCTCCTGCCTGGTGAGCTCTTTGCTCCCTTACATTTTCCTGCAAAGAAATTGACTGGGATAAACCATTAATAGCAAACCCACTGCACAAACAAGTAACCCACAAAAACACATGCTTGAAAGCAAGTGTACAATAAACACAGAAATACACACAGGCATCCATTCCTACCTTCCACCTGTGGAAAGCAACGGGTTCGCAAGCCTGCTGAGAAATCATTTCCCGGGCAAGCGAGCGAGGCAATTCCGTCACAGCGAGGAGGAAAAAAGGCTTTTTTAATGGGGAAAAATGTGAGGCAGGGGAAGAGTTAGCAGAAGCAGCCAGGATAATTGATGGCAACTGTTTGGGTACAAGATTAAGATTCATGGGTAGGACCACACATGGGGGCTGGAAACCGGTATGCGCTGGAGGCATGAAGGATACGAGGCAACACTTTGACTGGCCTGCTGGCTTAATTGATAGAGTGTCGTCCCAGATGCAATGTAAAAAAGAAAAACTATCAGAAAGGATTTCACTCACTCCTAGAATGGAGGCTAGAATGGTTTCCAACACCAGGGCCTGAACTGAGAATGACAGAGCGGGAGAGAGAGAAAGAGAGAGGGGGATGGGAAGGGGGAAAGTAGTGGAAGCCCAGAGGCAAGAGAGGAGGTTTGCACATGGAAGGTCAGTGGTTCCTATCCCCAGACTTGTTGGAAAAAGGCTTGTGAGGAAAATATGGGAGTTACACTCCTCAACAACTACCCTTGAGGAGGCTTTCAGCAGAGTGCTTAACACACATCTGCCCCTGTGGAGCTGCTCAGTGGCCTACAGTAGAAGTTATAGCTCCTGCTGTGAATGTGACTGTGTATGAATGTGGTGTAAGGTGTTGTAGAGAAAGTGCACTAAGCTAAGACTTACCCTGGAAAATGTAACTTCCATTTAAACAACATGTCACCTATTGTAGCTACACAATGAATACCAGCAGTCACTTTTTGAGGCCTTATGAGGACAGATACCTAATTCTTTGTATAATGAGACACCTTTCTAGCAGCAATTTGCAAGTCCACCCTCTGTAAATATCACTAAACTGATTATTAATGCTACTCTTGTTGGCATGGTTGAAAATAAAAATGGACTTGTGCACTAAATCTGAGAAAAGATTAAATTTGGGGTCAGAGGTGAAAGGAGGTGAGAGGAGACAGAAATAAAGTAAGTTGTTAAAGGTTGTGCATGTAATATTTTAGCATCAATGAGTCCGCACAGTATCATTTTCCACGTAGCTCCTGCAATGAAATGACAGTTTGTGAGAGCACTGGCCTCTGGGTTGAACACTGCATGTTAGATTGTGAGGCACCCCTAACATTTGGTTACAGGATGGATTGTTTTTCTTTTTTGTACAAAGTAATGCTGCTTTATTAAATTAAGGACTTGTAATCGGAAGAAGTTGCTCCCCTTCATGTCAAAAATCATCCCTCAAAGTCAGATACTTTGTACCATAAGCCATCCACTTGGGCATCTTCCCAAAGACGTTTTGGCCTCTGTCGCTTTTGCTTCTGAGATGCAGCAGTTTTTCTCGTGACCATAAGTGGTCAATTTTACAGGTCATTGTCAGTTATGCTCAATGTATCGTGTAAATCCTCATATTGTGGCATAGCACTGCCACAACAGTTAAACTATCTCTAACTACTAACAACTAAGTGTTGACCAGGAACTTCAAGTTCACAATGTTTCCAGCTTGAGAAGAGCCGGGTGCTTCAAAATAAAAGATTTATTGAAAGTTTGATTTGATTTGATTTGAAATTGATTTACTGATTTATTTTACAATACTTAATTTAACTTAATTATAACAATAGATTTATTTTTACTTCATTATAACAGTGCTTTCTGTAACTTTTTTATAATAGTACTTTATATAACTTTATAATAACAGTACTTTATTTAACCCTGTTATAACATCTCTTTATTTAACTTTATTATCTGTTTTACATTAGTGCTTAATTTAAATTTACTATAACAGTTAACTTTTTCTGACATTAGTTTTTTTTTAGTATAACTGCTTTATTTTATATTATTGAAACAGTACTATATTTAACTTAATTAAAACAATATTTTACTTGGATTTACTAAAATAGCACTTTATTGAACTTTTTGTCGTGGTACTGTATTTAACTTGATTACCATTAGTAACCATTTGATAGTGCTTTAAGCCTATTAGTACCATTACTTGAATGAGCTGTTTTGTATGTCAGTGGTCTGCAGTAGTTTATAGAATATTTCAAAAATATCGAGATATATTTCATGTATCACAAAATAGCCTAAAAACACTATAGGATTATTTTGATATTATTTATAAGCATCACCCAGTCGTTTTCACTTGTCATGAATACGCAAACATAGATTGTTATGAGCTTTTTAACATAGGGCTGATGCTTTTATTTTTAAGGTTAATGTGAGTGTGTCTGTGAGTTGAGATAATGGTAATTTTATTTTCTTTATTGTCGATAGCCTCCTGTAGATGTGACGCACACAGAGGTAATGCTTAGTTCCGCCATACCACGACTTATGTGGATGCCTTGGTGGGTCTAAATCATAATAAACCAAACTGGATCTCTAAATAACATCATTGTGTGTGTGTGTGTGTGTGTGTTTTACTGATCACCAACCTTAAGGTTCTGTCAAGTTAGTTGGCATGTTGTTGGAAACAGAATAGCTCAAACCCACTGCATACACACACTAAGTATTGTCTCTCTTTCTAACACATCCAACACTGTCACACACATGCACACTTGTGCATACACACACAACCAATTTAGGATGTGAGCTGCTCATTTGACCCCATTGCTCAGCCTACCTACTGTCTCTCTTTAGCAGACTATTGGGATATGAACCACCTCAGGGGTTTACTGTTTCTACTATTAGCATATAAAGAGCATAAATTTAATTCCACCTTGTGTTAACAGGGAGCTTCTGAGACTGTGAGAGCAAAGGCAAAGCCTCACTGGGAAAGCTTTAAAACTGTTTGTGATTGGAGAGGCTCTGCCTGAAGCTCAAGGAAAGTCGGGTAGTTCTGCCATGAAATACAGTAATCACACACACAGCCTAGAATGCACATGTGCAGATGCATGCACAGCGCACACACACACACACACACACACACACACACACACACACACACACACACACACACACACACACACAAATTCACTGTATATATACACTTTGCCTGCAGATACAAACAGTTCAGCCCCAAGTCCAAAGCAGGTTCAGTAAAGTCGATGAGTTCATACTCTTCTGCTGGGAGGAACTATGTGACACAGGTTTTATGACTTTCCTGATCTATTGTCTTCACATTGACCTCATGAAGTCTAAATAAGCAAACCAAAAAGCCAGACCAAGAAAAGCTGTATTAATTTAGATTTACTGCAGTACTACCTAGCCGATGCAAAAACGCAGATTGCCTTAACAAGAACCAGTATTTGGTTTGTCTATTATTGGCTACTTTAGAAAAGTGGTGCAAAATGGCAATCTCCACACACAAGGACCTGCTCCAAATATAAAAGGCCCATTCTAAGTTAATGAAAACATAATGATTCTTATTTTCAGGTGATTATACACTTAAGAAAACATATTCATTATTTTATATTCCATTTTTTCCAGGAGAAACAGGAGGAGTGAGATAGAGAGAAATAATTGTGAATGAATGAAGCATGATGAAAGTCTTCCTGAATGAGCTTACACTGACCTTCATTTACATAGCAAATAAGTGTTTGCCGCTGTGTTGTATTCTGAATGTTGAATACAGAACCGTTAATGTAGGCATAAAGAAACAAGTGGGAAACCATAACATAGCGGTCTTGGTTAATGTTCTGAAACTAAAAATAAATACATCCTAGAAATGTAATTATTAAGGAAATGTAGAACAGCCAAGTTGAGTAAAGATGATCCAATGCATAATGTTCCAGTAACCCTGTTCTACCATTTATCTTACTGTGTTCACACTGTGGGCAACACCACCAAAGTCTGCTATGAGCTTCTTGCTGTAGTTGGCTGAGCTGTAAGAGCTCTCTAGCTCTGAGAGTTGAAGTGAGAGAAGCTGGCATCTCAAACGGAGACCCTTCCTGGCATGATTTTTAATCAAAAATACTTTTGCAGTAAAAGTTCAGGAGGAGAGAATACTGGTGCCTGACAAGAGGGTCAACACTTCCTCTCTGCTCAACAAGCTCATCATGTCATGCGTCTGCTCTGTGAGAGGCATAGTTTGGCCCATTATAGAGGAGGTTAAACAGATTCTATCGTCATCCACCTCACTCACACTAAAATCAAACTCTGAAAGCACATTTGTGGGCGTACCCTAAAGCACTGTCCAGAGCAGCTCTGGAGGGTCCTTCATTGGCTGCTCTAGTAAAGACTGGAGTAGCAACCGAATCCTCCACCTAAAGAAAATCTCCACCCACTTTCTCGGTAATGAGGGCTCTGGAGAAAATGATGAAAATGCTTTTGGTGTTATTTTGTTTTCAAATGCATCATGAATTATGTGTATCTTATTGTCAGCATCTCACTTAACCTGGTTCATTTTGCCCTCCACTGGTTGAAGCATAATTGGTATGGATGGTGGGGTCTCAGCAGCTGGTGGTCATGCACACATACTCAGAGACAATTGTCCTACATTAATTATTTAGATACAAAAAATGATACCACGTGCAGAATATATATTTAGTTGTGATAACTCACCCTTCCATTTGTCATCCACAAAAACCTTTTTTCAATATCACACAGTGGAAGAAATCTAAGGGTGAACCGACTTAGAGACACTTATAATATCATGTTATTGTATCTCTTCTTTTTATACCAACATGCTTGTTCTACCTGTCACATTTTGTAGACATTGCGCAGCTTCTCAGTCATCCCTGCAAATACTACATCAATGAGCATGTTTTCGTATTCCAGTGATCCCCTGTTATGTACTCTACACCTGTGTCTTTAGCCTGCAGTTTAAACACTGAGAGCATTTGATAAATAAAAACCTGTGCTACAAAACTGTTTAAACCCTAGTACAACAATTTCATCAGTTTTTCATCATTGCAGAACAGAAACTGTCTTCCAGCTAATCCCAGATGCACCCTCATTTAAGTGGCAGTAAATTCAGTGCAACAGCTGTAAACAAAGCATCACGAACAATGCATATGTCATGTCTTGACATTCAATCTAACTTGTGTCACTGGTGTTACAATGTGTACACTGGTCCACAGACACCACTGCTGATTGCATGCCTGATGCTTGAAAACCAGGGAGGTGGTCTTGATTTTTTACTTATGATTTAGTCATGGCCTTGTTATGCCATTTTGGTTTTATTTTTCAGCCCTGGAGGTTGCAGCTTTGGTGGAAGCAGGAGCTTCCATCACAATACCCAGATATTTGATTTTAACTCTGACTGCTTTAATACTTTTTAACTCACATACCTATTAATAGCCAAAGGGCATTACAATCAGGCTAAGTGCATTTACCCCAGAGTCTTATAGTAGAGTCTGAATCTTAAATCAGTTTAGAAAAATTAAAAACAAGCAAACGGTTTGGAGTAAAACACTGATATTAAACCGTTTTCTGCAGAGTAATTCAGCCCTGTCAATACACGTGTGAGTTAAGAGGAAAAGCCAAAACTGCAATCATACTGCACATTTGGACACACAATAACACACTTATATACTGGTCAGTGTAAGGTCTAAAGGGCTTTTCACTAGACCTACTGTCAGCTGTGCATTCAGTCAAGGAGAGGCAGCAAGAGGATTTGGGGTAATGAGGTGAGTGTCAGTGTCAGCCAATCACTCCCCTGTGACTTAGATGGATTTTTCTTGTCTGGAGACAAGTTTCAATCCCACAGAGATACAGACAGCAAGAAGGTAAGAGGGAGTAAATGGATAGGGTCAAACCTTCATACTTTTTAGTCATAAGACTGACCAGTTCTCCAAGTTTCCCCTAAAATTGTTCTTTGTGACTCCTTGGACCACTACATGAAAAATTAGTTCAAATGAAGAATTGATAAAAAAAGTTCCATCCCCAGTTTGGCCACATCAATCTGTGAGATATCTTTTTTAAAATTTTATAGCCCAGTATTCGGAATGTGCATCCTATGCTGCATTACATGGCTGTTAATTTACACTTTTAATAGCAATAGTAACCATAAACAACACCAACAACAAATGCACACACACACACACACACACACACACACACACACACACACACAGATGACAGCAACATATTATCAGTTGCCTGATTACTGTTTTCATGCTTCCACTCAAAACCTCCACTCCCTCCATCTGTTTTCCTTCCTGCAACACCAGGCTCTCTCATTTACTGCTACAGTATCTCCAAGCACCAAACTCTTGGTGTGACAGAAGGGGCTGTTTTATATGTTTAGATGTTTTTTATGTTATTAACTTGTGAAGCACTTTGTGCTACATTAAATGTATGAAAAGTGCTCTATAAATAAAGTTTGATTTGATTTGATTTGAAATGTATGAGTGAGCATGTGAGCGAATAAGAGTTTAGAAAGCTATATAGATTGATAAAAAAAAGTACTTATGTAAACAGTTATGTGGTTGAAATGTACTCTGGTTCAAAAGAGTGACTTAATGGAAGGTAAATACATTCAGTGCAATTGACATTTATTTGTGTTGCACCATATAATGTTAAAGCAATTTGAAATTAAATGTGCAACTAAACAGAGACATCCATGCATACACACATAAAAACAAATATACATACACACATATTTGCAAATATACTTTACAAATATGTTGTGTTCATTAAAGAAAATGTTCAAGTAAAAAAGTTGGGACTTTCTCATATCCCAGTCTGGTCCTCTATCCTTACCTTGCTCCTCAAGCTTTTTTGTCAACACCGGGCATTATTTGCATGACAATACAGTAGCTTGCATGACAATACAGCAGCACTTCAGTGAAATAGACGTCACATGCTGCACACACATGCAGTGTGGACCAAGGCATCAGTCCCTCCCCCCTGAGACGTGTGTGGAGGGGGCAAGGAGACAAAACGAAACAAGTCGAGGCAATAGACATTTAACAAAATGAGACATCTGGGCTTGAGAGCCATCATTTTAAAGTCATGCCAACCAAACATGAAGTTTCCTGCAGCTGCATCATCAAACTGTGAAGGGCAGAAATTTTGACTGTTAATGACTGTGGTTATTCTCTATAACAAATACAACTTATGACTACAGAAGAAACAGTTACATTTATAGAGTCCTGCTTCCGCCATGGTTTGTTGACACCTGTGCATCCTGTCTCATAGCTCCTCCAGCAAACCTCCTCTCTCCTCAAGATGCAATTTAGGAATTAAGACATTCCCCAAGATGGCCTGCTGAGATCGATTTCTGGGTCACAGGCACGAGGACAGAGGAGAGATGAGACAGGGAGGCACGAAAGAGACAAATGAGAAAAGCCCAAGGTCTTTACCTGACTTTAGGTGCATAAATACTGAATGCCATCCCACCCAACTTTGAAAGTGCTCAAGGAACATGGAGATTTCTACTTTGTGACCAAAGAGCTCTGCTGGAGTTATGATCTGCCAGTGTGTCTGAGATGTAATGTGGAGCTAGACCAGCAAATGCTTTAAAGGCCAAAATAAGGATTTTGAATTGTATTGTATAAAATATCATTTAAACTTCTGAAACCTGGAGCACCACTTTTCTTGTGCTGCTTTCAGACACAATTCATAAGTGTTTAAACCTTTGAGACCTGAGCAAATTGGTGCAATTTCTTTCAAAACATGGGGAAAAAAAGCAATGAGTGACTTGGTTAGAAATGTTCTGTGAATTTCAAGAAATAAGTAGATTTAGATAATTATTTGAAGCAAGCTAGGGAAAAATAATATTATAAATATCATAATTATTGAAATTATATTACAGAATTATTGTAGATTTTAAGCACTTTTTCTTTCGTTCTGTCTTTTTTAACCTGCTGCCTTCTGGCAAAAGATACAGAGTTACCTGCCGTACCACAAGACTAAAGAGTAGCTTCATTCCCCAGGCTGTGAGACTCCTAAACTCCTCTTTTAACTCCAAAAGATGTAGCAGGATCAAGAGCAAATTTTTAGTTTTGACCAATAAATCTTCCTTGTACCTTTTTTTAAACTAATTTTCATGTAGTTTTCTTGTACTTTTTACTAGTTTCTTGTTAGCTTTTTTAACATTTCTTCTTTCACTGCTCATTACCTTCTTCATATGTTATATGAAATAAATCAAGCCAGTTTTGTCTGGTTTCAAACCAATTAAGGTCTTTGAGGACTGGAGTTATATGGCCTGATCTTTGACATACATGTTAACGCTTCCCAATGCGTGTTTATGTGTTAACGTGGGTTATTATGCTGTCATGTTTTGATACAAAAATCCACATTTTTTACTTGTGTTTTTGGGTTTTGTTTGTTTTTGTAGTTCTAATAACTAACGAGAGCTTGCTACAGGCAAAGGGTTTCATGAGAATGGTGAGACTAAATAATACAGCACATGTACTAATCATATTCATAGAACACTTGGTAGTCAAGTTTGAAATATATCAAATACATAAAATTCTGACAGCACAGAGTGCATATCAGGCAGCTGCAAGCATTCCTCTGCAGAAAACTCCCACAAGGTGTTTGGGCTGTGTGCACTAGCAAGGGGATGAATGCTAATTTATGGCCGACCATATGGAGACAGCAACAGCATTGTTGGTAGGTGACCAGAGCTCGGAGGGCAGTGAGAGGTTAGTGTTACTGGACCGTACCATCATCACGAACACTCATCTTGTTATTGTTTCTGATGCTTATTAAGCCGCTCAGCAGATGGACAATAATCTGTGCCATGATTACCATCAGAAGCAGTGGCTTGTAACTCATACTTAGCCAGAAAAGCTCATCTGGGGGACATTAGGGGACAAAGGATAGCTCTGACCTCAGATGTGGCACTTTTTAGTTTGGGTGACATAAAAATGTAGTATTTTTTGTCCTGTGCAAGGCAGTCTTCGAGTGCAACTTATACAAGGTCCTCTTGTTTATTCAAGGCACGTTAGCCAAGCTCAGCTATTGACAGTGTTTACTTATAGAAGTGACATTTGCAACTTTATTTAATTCAGTCAGTTACTGGCTATTGGGATGACCTTTTGCTGGCTTCCCTGGCAGGAGCCTATAAACCTCAGAGACTTGCCAGCTTTATAGGCTTTCAATAATCGCACAAGGCACTATTGATGAAGTTGTTGTGTGCACTACCTATGAAATGAATTGGGCAAGGAGCAGAAACCACAGCAGTGCAGTGCCTACGTTATCCTGATGAGGATATTTATGGGGAAAAATGGATGACAGCGCAGCCCGGGGGCATTTCAGTTTCTTTGCAAACATTTAAACATTTTTTTTATGTCAAGAACTCTTTGCATTTCCTCTATAGCTGACACCATGATTGTGTCAGAGACAGTGATGGATGCGTTCTGGTCTTGTCTGGTGGTTGTCTGTTGGAGATGCATGGGGGCTGCATAGGAGCCATTTCAAACCACCTACCAACCCATCTGTCCCTCAGAAGGTTTGATTTGTGAGAGAAAGATAAATGGATGGTGAGGAAAGAGGAAGTCTTTTTTCGTTGTCACAGGAAATGGAGAGAAGTCTGGCATTTCCACCCACATACAGGTACTTAAAGCTTACAAGCGCACCACTTCTATATGTCTATATTCTACCTGTCTGTCTAACTATTTGCCTAGCCATCTAGATCTGTTAGTACTTTATCACTTTTGATATCTGTTGCCTACAAACATGCGGTTCCTTATAAATATGCATTTTTTTGTCCTTAACCAATATTTTTATCGTCATTTAGAAAGTAATGAGAGGATAAACAAGGCTGATTACAAGCTTGCTGTCTATGTCAAAGCATAGCCAAACAAACTAGACCATATAAATTGAGCCAGATATGCATTTCCACCCATTGGCTCATAATCTTCTCATTAATTACATATATTGGAAAATCCTGAATTATTATGATTCATTGCCTTAATCCATCACTTCTGAGATGAAATTCCCTGCAAACAAATTAAATCAATTTACTCAACACGAGCAAATAGACTATATATATGGAACAGAGACATTGAATCTCATTGGCATTCTCTGCTTTAAGTGTGCCGCGGAGTGAAATCCATCAAACAGATAAGATGGATTCGCTTTTCTAGAACAGCCGTAAGTTTTAAACAATATGAAGATTCATCTGTTCCTGCAGTCTATTCCTGCATCATAGGCAGTATGTTAAACAGTCGACGACTCTGCGTCTTATAGCATGTTCTCCTGGGTAGGCAGGCCACACCAATAAAAAGAGCAGAGGCTGTGTTTTATGCCTTTACTGTGATATACAGGCACAGATGTAACATATTGAGCAAGGAGCATGGATTCGATCATGCAGTGAGAGGCGGGGGATATACATCCAGAGGTCTATTATTTACGGGCTGCCCACGTTTGGGCGCACACATGCAGACGTATCACCATTATGATCGCTGGGCTTTGCAGTTAAACCTGAAACAGTTCACACTTCTTCTCATATATACACTCCACGCAGCACAGATGGTTTTTTTGTGGTTCACTTGGCAGTCAGTGCCACCTCAGACAAAAGCAGAGCTTTAGAATTTTATAGTGTTTCATTAGAAATCACACAACATATAGACTTCACATAGTTCTAGACAGGCTTCAAAAGTCAGGAGGCTTACTGATGGCATGCTTGAGGAAGCAAATGGATATAAAAAAAAAGTAAATTTCACCAGACATCACATGCCACAATGCCCCCTTTCCTCTGATCTCAGCGCCCTGCCCCAAGGGTGCAATAACAGTTTATTACACCTATCCTCACTTTATGACCCCCCTCTACCCTCCACCCCGCTCCCCTCAAGCCCACGCTAACTGTTATTGAAAACACCCCGGTCTGCCATATATCATTCCTGAGCAGCACGTTATGCTATGTGCAACCTAGCTAATCACCACCAGCTCGTATGCTTATAGTCTAGGTCACATCAGGAATAGTTCCACTTCTCTAATATCAGCTTAGATGTGGAAGTGTTTTAACACAATCCCATTTGTCTTTACAGCCTGTATTGCCTTGAGGTGAATCCTCCTTTCCCCATCTGTATCGGTGGTGTAGTGACGGGGAGTAAATAGGAAATAGAATTGAAAGATTTTACCACAGAGCGCCTGTGTGGAGAAAACGGGTAAATGAGTTTAGCTTGGTTTATTGCTGCCCAAGAGGGCGGAGTGCAGGTTGATTCAAGGGGGGTGTATGGTATGCAGAGGAAAGCAGCACAGTATGGTGTATATAGTAGGATGTGTAAGGGATCTTGGATTAAAATGCAAAGCGTCGGTAAAGATCTTTCGGGTGGAGGTGTTCAGGGAGAGAGAGGTAACAGCTCATGGGTGACAGTGTGACAAGACTCAGGGAAGGACCTGTCACCCCTCCGTCACACTGATGGCTCCTCTGTCATCAAGAGGGTGCAGGTGGGAGAAACCACACCGCCCTGGCAATGCAAATGAAGCGAAATTATAATGCTTTAGAAGAACGAGTGTCTGTGTCCATATCAAGGTGGGACTATGCAGGATTTTACTAAAAACAAAACAATGTATAGACCAAAGTAAATCATCTCTTATGACACAGTAAAAGTGTGTGTGGCCGTGTTTGTCAAACAGCCTGCCCTCTGCCTGTGTTTTCATATTTTCACACAACGCTGTAGTTAGCTTTTGATTTCCAGCTTCCGATTGCATTCAGGAGTTAAGGGGAGAGTTAAGAGGTAATGTAATGTAATTTGCAATACTTACTGACCGATTCTCTGTTTTTTTCAACTCCTACTGTGGTGAAAGCATGTTAGCTTTTAAGTAAAGCCTAAACATTGTCTAAAACCCACTTTCAAATTTGTGAAACCTTTAATTTATTTGTGAGAATGCAAAAAAAGGAAGACTTCACTGCAATTTTTACATTTAGACCACGTTGAGGTCTCCCTAGAAAACCACTGTACTGGACTTCATTATCCGAGATAGGCTTAAAATGATTTAAAACACAATTTCAGATTTGTCAAACCTTTAATCTATGTGTTAAAACGCTAAAAAGGGAGACATTTACAGCATTTTTTTCACCTTGACCACATTGAAACAGCTCTCTCTCAAAAACCAGTGTGGGCTACTTAGACAGGTCAAATCTGGACTACATTATCCCAGACAGACTAAAGATTATTTAAAATACAGTCACGTCACATTAGCTACAGTGTTGTGAGGCAGCGTAACTCCTCTCATATGCAGCACATTCAGGTCTTGATATGATTTCTCTTTCAGCTTCAACTGAACAAATTATTTAAGTGGTTAAACAAATGTATGTTTTGTGACATATTGATGTTAAAACTACATTTGAGCTGATTTAAAAAGAGGTGTGGATATTGAAGCTGAATATTTAAACATTTGATTTGAGGTTACTATATGAATCAGTGCACTCTGATATGCTGAAGTCCTCCATGTTAAAAAAATGACAGAAACTACACGCTGCTGTGATTGGTTGACTCGCTGTGCGCATTTTATTACGTGCGGCGGAGTTCCCGCCCACCTCCTTCCGGATTATCCATTCTAGCGTCAACACCATCGAGGGCTCCGGTACTCTGGTAGCATGTGTCTTCACCATGGTCTCCACCCCATGGATCTATTCCACCCACGCTGGGGAACAACGTGCCGCTAGTCACGTTTGCATCATGTGTGCGTCGGTCACATGAACCTGTGTTAGCTTGCTAATGTTAGCTACCTGGCTAATAGGTGCCATGCACGACAGAGAAAGCGGAGCGACAAAGAGCTGAGGGAGGCAGCTAACAGCAGCGCAGCTTTACAGAGCTGGATTCAGAGGTGAATAGAAATGTCAAGCTACCATTTTCTACATAATTATGTTAACTGGAAGCACGCCCTTTTTCTCAGAAGCGTTTTTTAAATTCTGAAGTGGGCGAATAACTAAATACAAATATTAAATCGATAACAAATACCGTAAGTTAAGTTTTGTGGGCGAGTTTCATCTTCAAAAAAATGTCAAAGAAAGTGCTATCCTGTAGGAGGTTAACCCCAGAAGCTCCAGACAGCGCTGGAGTGCCTTGCAAACAAGAAATTACCTTTTAAAGCTATAACATTTGTAAAATATCACATTTTAAGGCTAGGCAGTGAAAACTTATATGATATTTTGTAACTGCTCTGTATTCTAGAGCATTTTTTTTGTACACAAAAAACTAGATATAGCTTCCGGCCAGCATGCATACCTCCCCTAAAATAAATGCAGCTGTCATGAATTTTAGAAATACACCTGTTTTCGTACTATGATATGTCAAACCGAGTGCAGTGAAAATGTAGACAAAAAGCATAAATTCAAATACTAGTTATTAAAAAAAAAATTTGGGGAAAGGTTTTTAGTTTGATTTACATTCATGGCATTTTTTAAAATGTAATTAATATTTAACAATTCAAACAGTTTACAAAAATTGTACATGGTGAGGTTGAGACCTTATAAAATGGAAGCGACCAGGTACCAGACCATAAGCAGCATACTTACAAGAAGAAGCTTGAAAATGGAGGACACAGCGCTGACCAAAAAGATACATTAAAAAAAAAATGAACAAACAAAATGCCAATAGACCTTGTTCACACCAGACATTTTTACATGTTATCATAAGAAAAGCACAGGTGTATTAAATAACATTAATGATAGCTGAATTCCATTTAGGGGAGGTGCCGGTACTGTGCATGCTGGCTCTCTGGAATAGCTTACTGGCACATTTAATGGAACAGAGCCATTGTTAACGTTATCAGCTTCGCCTGCGTTGTCCGTATTACGACAAGTCAAAATGTGTTCTGTGAATATGGTCCAAATAGTAAGTGAGAGTTGGCATTCACTTTCACTTTTGCTAGAGATACTGTTTATGACCAGAAACCGACAACCCTGCAGAGTATACCCTTTAAATTGGTTGCAATTCAGCAGTGTTTTGCAAATTTAAATAGCCAGGACACGTAATACTTGAAGGCTTCAACAAAGTAAGCCAAAATTGCACATGGTTGTTGTTGATTGGTTTTTACACAAAGCTGTCTGAGTCCTCACATACTTTGGGTTTTAAATGCCTTTTTTCTCAGTCTGTGACTATGCATACACATGTCTGTGTTTTCATGCTAGAGTGCGCAGCAACAGCTGATTGGGCAGATGGCTGGTGTCGTCATGGGGAGGGGGACAGCAAGGTGTGTGATCTGTGGAAGTTGGTCTGTTTAATTACTTGTCAAACGAGCATCCCAGCTAGCCACTAAAGAGCTTTCATGTGCCCCGAGGGGTGATGTGAGGTGTGGTTGGGGTGCTGTGAGGTCCAGTGACTCCTTAGTCTTACATGACCAGGGCATCTGAGCAGGTGCTGCAGCTCACTGTCCATGGGCTCATGTTTACACTACATTGTCACTGAATGGTTTTTGTACCAAAAGTCTGGCACACTGCACAAACCAGTGTTGCGTATATGAAATCCCCTGTGCACAAGCATTTATTTCTGTTGGCAGTCTTTAAAGACTACATTCAAAATCATATCAAGGTGAGCAGGGCTGTGGTGTTTATGATCAATGTTCAAGCTGTTTCCTCTGTCAAACTGTTGGAAAACAAAGTGGGACCCTGTGTGCGTGATTGCTTTCTAATCCTGCTAGATGTAATATAGCTGTATTAACACTTTCTTATCCCTCTGTCCCTGTCTCTTGTTTTCTAGTATGTGCTGGTACAGAGAACAAGCTGAGCACCCTGTCAGACCTGGAGCAGCAGTACAGCACCCTGAGGAAATACTACGAGAACTGTGAAGTCGTAATGGGCAATCTGGAGATCACAAGCATTGATCGCAGTCGCAACCTGACCTTCCTCAGAGTAAGGCAAAGTGATACACTGTACTGGCTATGAATTGTATTTGTCTATACTATATATGTATTTATGCCCCCAACTCTCAACCTGCAAATAACCAGAGGTGATTCAGTGTGCTTGATTCAGTGTAAAAGTTTAGTTACATGTTGTCAGTCAAACAACATATAACTTAATCAGTATCTCTCTGACTGAAGTTTAAAAAGTGCTGGACAGGTTATTTATTAGGGCGCATACATATTATCCTATATTATGGTAATTACAGTAATTTCTATGATGTCTCTTCTTTCCAGTGTATATGAATAACCAACCAAACACCCAAATGTTGCTTCATTTGTATGCACGTAACTGTCCAAATCTGAGTAAAAAAGTTCAGAATGTGAACTTTTTTTCATCATTTTTATCATTTGACCTTGTCACCCAGAGAATGCCCTGTGCAGATCCTTTTCTACCAATCAGCACTCAGATTAGTGTCTACATAGCCAATGATAAGCAGCGAGGAATGTTGCTCTAATCGAGGGTTATCAGACTTCCTCTCCTCTCAGAGTGTCTGACTGATTGTACGCTCGCAACATTATGATCTGAGGCGTAGAATAATCAAAATCCAAATAACTTGATCTGGTTAATCTCCTTTTTTGATTAAGTGATTCATGGACAGGGAAGGAGAAGTGCTGTTGCACTGATCTCAAACCTTTTAGACCAAGTTTTGGAAAATGTTAGGTGCAGTTTTTTTTTCAAATCCTCGTATTCCTAAACTGAGCATGTGAGCCAACTGATTCACACAGTGAGAGTCACGTGTGACATTGTTTATGTCACACCTGACTCTTTATTTAAGTGTAGTCAGCTGTGGGTTGAGGTTAATGAATGAATGGAGGTGAGATGAGTGCTGCTCTCTGATGCTGAGGAGGTACATGATGTTTGGGTGCTGAGATGCAGTGCAGAGTACAGAATGCATTTTAAACATCAATATCAGAGTCGATGATGTCCATTTAATTGTGTGAAGCAAAAATCGTGCTCAAGATTTAGCTATATATTACAGGAATATCTGTAGTAATATCCTACATATTCAAGAATTTGGGTACTTTTTATAAACCTGAAAATATAACATCATCGTGTCTGTATATATATATACATATATATATATATATATATATATATATATATATATATATATATATATATATACACACACACACACATATATATAAAGTGAACTTGTATAAAGCATCAAGCCTAAGTTGATGTATTTTTCTTATTTTGTACATTGATTGAATATCACTTACATTGAACAGCATTGTATTTTATGTCTCCATCTGCTGGTGGGCCATTAGCAGCATAAGAGTATGCATAACATGATGATAATTCCACTACAGAAGAGACTTGATGATCACTAAAATTAAGTGGGAAGAATGGACCCATCTATCTGTACCAGTTATCTGCCAAATGAGTTGTTACATATTAGCATATTGTATATCAGCAAAAAAAATGAAATATTGCTCATCCCTAAATATGAGTATAACATCCAAAATCCAAGTTTTACTCTCAGTGGTTTCTGTGACACGAGAAAAACGAGTAAAGTCACGCAACACCAATGTTTGTTCAACATGAATTTGTTGTTCACGTTGTAGCATTACTGGAGAAAATAATGGAGTGCATCCCCTGCATCGATAGTGAGTTTACTGTGTCCTTTCCGATTTCATTACGTCACCGAGCAACGTCACTGCCTTATCTATTTCTCTTAGTCTAATACTCTCCATATACACTGTACTCCACAATTTCCCTTATGTTAGATATGTTTTGCACCCCACCCTCCCCATAGAATTAAAAAAGTGGGGGCAGGTTGCAATTTTAGAGTCTCTGCCTCCGGGTGGCTGCCTATGTTGCCTATAGGAAGATCTGCCTCTGCTGAAGTGGGCTTGCTTCTATGGATGCTTACTTCCATTTTGCTCTTTGATGGACGCATGCATACATACAAAAACACAGTGGTGGAAGATGACAGGCCCCAGCCCTTCAGGGGCCAGAGCAGTAATAGCATCGTAATGAGAGGTCAGAAGGAGGCAAGAGAAGTTACGGTTACTGAGAAAGAAAAAAAATATGTTTTTTTGGTAAAGTCAGCTGCTGCTGTTGACCTTTGTTGGCCTTCCACTTCTCAAGAACATCACCCTAGACCACTCTGGCAGCATTTTGCACTGCTAACGCCATCCAACTCCAATTGATTCCAGTCTATCTGGGGGCTGGGGAGCTCCCCTGGTGTTACGCTAAAGTGCTGACTGCATTCATGGGCTGGTATTGCTGTGCGTATGAACTGGTCTGCAGAGGCTTTGCAGAGAAGGCAGGCCCCCATCAAGACAGGCTGTGGGTTTTTTAAATATTTTACTCCATACAGCGATGATTTGAAGTTAATGTGGCGAAATGGTTTGTTTACGTCAGGTGAAAGTAATGGGGTAGCTTGTTTTCCCTTGAGTATTTAGTTTGCATGGACCACAAAAAAATCAAGATTGATCAAAGCAGCAAATCAAAGACAGTCATTAAGTGTTCGCAATCGTGTAGAGCAATACTGACAACACCCCCTGCGATGCACAACAAAACCAAGATGATATTAAGAAAGAGGCAGCAATGGATGGTAAAGTGCTACCATTAGACCCCTGCAGAGGTAATAGGCCCCACTGACTTGGATGAAAAACTATTGGGTGGTGCAGTTCAAAAACCAAGTGCGATTGCTGTTTAACTAAACAGAACCAATTTGTACTGTAAGACAACAATTACACTCCCACCTTTTCACATTGTCTCAGCTGCACAAGCTAATATAACATAATGGCAAGCCTTTGCAGGTTGAGGTTAAAGGTGCTTTTGACTACAATCCCCTCTATACCTGCCTACCTCTATATTACACCACCAGTCATTTACAAAACAACTCCCTGTGGCGCCAAGTTGCCAGGTACCTCCACCTTTCCATGCTTGGCAATTAACATGGGTTAATTGAAGATGCTAATTAGGAACACAGGGTGCCAAACAGCAAGGGAGCAAGAGGGCATGGTTCAGTGTGTATTTTTAGGGAATATTATTATTATTATGATAAAACACATTAATAACATGGTTCCCTGGAGGGGTAAGAACTTCACCTTGAGGTAGAGAAGAAGGGAAGGAGTGAAGAGAAAAACTGTTGTGCAGCAGCTTACCATACCACCTGTCTCTGGGAGGTGATTGAAACTGATGCCTGTGCATTGGCTCTTTCTTTTCAAGATAGCCAAGAGATTGATGGCTGCCTCCCAAAAGCCCCTCAAACAGCTTTAGCAGTAAATAGAGTCCATCTTCCAAACTGCCTCCACGACAGATGAATCAACGCTCGCACTGTGATTAATAACTGCATTTCAGCACTGAGGCTTTCTCCCCAATCTCCCATTATGCACATTCAAACCAAAAGCACAACAGTGAGCTTTAACCACACGCTGTGTTTACATCTTCAACGTTTAAATCACTCCTAAATCCATATTCTCATTCCTTTTGAATCTTTCTCTTAGAACATACATTTGCATTCTGAGTGCATTCACATAAGGAATTGAAATGACAAGTCATGGCCGGCTCAACATGTGATGTTTTCTGTTTTGCGAGTGGCACACAGAGGAGAGCAAACACACACTTTTGCGTCTCTTCTTTTCCCTCATGTCGCTTTCATGCGTGTGCTCATAAACTGATCTGTGATTATGAAATATTAATTTTTCCCTCTCCTCCCTGCTTCCCAGTCCCAGTAGGAACCCACAGTCGCACAGTCAGATTGGATTGTTTGTCTTGCCATTGCAACCATTAGTAAACATGTCATTTTCCTCCTAATATTAATGCAATGATCAGATTGTTTAGCAGCCCAGCGCCGATCCGTTGACTCCCTCCTGTAGCTGCTAATAAATTATGGAATTATCATTTACAAATGGAAACATTTAGATTTCCAACAGGCCTTGTGTTATTAGTGTCTGACCAAAGCAGAATAAAAATGTAAATGAAGCTCAAGGATCTGGACACAAAAATTGTATATTCAGATCTTGTGTTAAAGATGAATCCCTCCATTACAGCATCCTTTAATTTCCATTCGTCTTGTTCATCTTTATACCAATTATCCCTGTTTTCTAAAAAAAAGGCTTCCTTACAAGGTGATGGTCTAGAAAAAAGAAATAAAGATGTCTTTAAATATAATGCAGTCCAACACAACACTTGCTGCATGACTACATTCATCTTGCTTGTATATGGATGGCTCATGCCCTACCACCTATGCAAAGGAAGAGGGAATGTAAAGGGAGCTTCTAGCCAATGACTGTGATGGTCTGTTAATGTGGCCTTCAGTGACACTTGTGTGAAGTGTTCACTTGAGCCGACACTTGTTTGAAAATTTCTCAGCTGTCACTGTGATGCATACCAGATGGAAAACACTGTGAGTGCACCAGTGAGCAGGAATAACACAGGCTAAAGGGTTACTTGAGATTTAAGATGTCTGGTTACCCAAGTTAGCAAGTTTTTTATTTTTTTATTTTTTAAAAGGTTATCAACAAAACACTAAATTTACTCAATCTGTCTTATTCGTTACGCACTATGGCATGAGACAGAATAGCTTACATAGAAAAAGGCAGCAGAAGTGTGCCTCTTCAATGTTCTTTCAGCCCCACTTGTCTTGACCCTGCTTTGCTTTGGAGGGGACAATCAGTTGATAAGGATTCGGGGGTAAACAATTCAAAAACCTCAAATAACAAAGGCAAAATAAGTATTTTAAAATGCTGCATTTAGGGTCAATAACCTTTGAGGTCATGATCACATGTTTTGTTCTGTGAAAACACAAAACAGTCCCTAGTAGAGTGAGCGAGCACCAACACAGACATACAGTATTATGTAACAAGGTTTATGGCAAGTTCATCAGTGTTTTCAAGCTGAAGGTTATGTAAAGGAGGGTATTTGATGAAAAGAAAGTCTCGTCCCTCCAGGTACTGTATTTTTTATTTCTTAAATCTGTATTTTTTTAAATTCTCTTTTTCTCTTTGCTTAGCCTGAGAACTGCAAGAAATGCACAGCAACGGAGCTTAAAAGCTTTATCACGATAGGTTGTTGCAACATATACTTGTCAGAGGAGGTGGACTAAGCATCTGGCTCTGTGGATAACAACCATCTGAAAACCCTTCTGAAATAACCAGTAGCCACGTATATTGGCGTTGCATGTGTGTGTTAGGTTTGGTTGGTATCTGTTTTATCATACCTTCACACCTTTTTTGAATTCCACTGGGATAGACAGTATACAACAGTGTCAGTGTGCGGATGAGGATGTTGCAAGCAAAACGTCCTCAATGCAGCCTCTCCAGTATGATGCTAATAGAGAGATAAGGGTCTGTATTTTTGACAGTATTTTTAATTAACACCATCAGGATTTTTAAATACCCTGATATACTAGAATACAGTGATACCGCCCATGCCTAGTGTGTGTTTATGTGGCAAGGCCATAATTCATGACCCAATCATCACCTCCCTCACCAAATTTATTTTGATGTACTCCTCACGTTCAAACTGTAAGCTGCACTCACAATGACAGACTGATTGCTGAATTCATAGATTGTGACTGAGTTGACCTAACAAATTAACATTATGCAGCCTTCAGGGGCTTGTCAGAGATATATCAGAGTAAAAATGTACGCGTGCAGGGATTACAGAAGAGCACTACAAGTTATGATCATGACAAAGGCTGAATGTAAAGACCGTAATAGCAACACCAGTAAAATACAAAGACATACCTAAATGATAAAAAAGGGACCGATAAAGCTTTTCATAATGTTATGTTTCATTTTTGTTGACAGTGTTTAGGGTCAACAGTAAATCAAGTGTACTTTTTTGATGTTGTGCTGTAATTGGAGGGGAGGGAGGCCACATTTTGTAGCGGCCATTCATGATCAAAACATCTGCCGTCACATATTGATTTGATTTTATATTTGTGGAGCTGGACCATATATATATATATATATATATATATATATATATATATATATATATATATATATATATATATATATATATATATATATATATATATATATATATATAAACCATTTGGTTATACACTCTCGGAGAGTAGAGCGTATGCAGGGCACACATGTAGTAGGACCTTGCACTGCGTCCAAACATTTGTTTTCACTTGCCTGTGCAGCCTTTTATCCATCCATCTGATCAGCTCCCGATTGACAGATCAATTATTCAGAAAAACGAAATTACAGAAGTCATGAAAAGTTAAGTCTGTGTTGCATCCACAGACCCTCAAAAATGTTCAAATTAAGAGGGGCGACAGAATGATAAAAAAAAAAGGGACAATCACTCAAGACGACCCCCTTCGTCTTCACCACCACTACCACCATCCTGTCATCAGCTACCACCACACTTAGATTCTAAATCTGTGGGAAGTGTAAATTGATTTAGTATTGTAGGATCTTTCTAAACTATTTTGCATGATTATTAAAAAATAAAAAATAAATATATACACATATATAGTTAGATTGCTTTGCATGAATGCAAGGTTTAAGTTAAAAATAAATAAATTCATGCTTTTGCCATCTATTCCATCACCTCATGATAGGTCACTCATATGCAGTTTACAGTAGGGCAGACATTACATATGACATTGCGTTCCCACAGCATTTGAAAGCAGCGTCTATTCCTGCACTCCATCCCTGTCTTCTGACATCTTTCTTCATACTTCTTCTTGACTGGCATATTTGTCCCTCAGGCACCATTGGTGCCCTCCCCAGCTTCCTAATTGTTGGTGCACTGTTAGATGAGTGCAGATTACGTTGGCCCCCTGCTCCTCAGCAAACTCCTTCAATATTAATGAAGACTGATGAAGTGCTAGGGAGCCCCTGTCTTTCAGCCCCAGCCTAGATTGGATTGACAATTGCAATTAGCGTCCCCTCAAGTTCATTTCCATCACTTTAATTTGACACGAAGAAGGACAGTGTGGGGTGGGAAGGGAGACCGTTGAAGGAAAGAATTCCTGAGTAGAAAGGTTACAGAGGGAAAATGGGGTGAAAGAGTTTGACCAGGAACTAGTTTGAGAGCCAGAGAGGAAGAGCTCGCTTTAGCCAACACAAAGAAAATTTAGGAGTTGTGACAAATCTTTTCCTCACCAATATCTGAAGCGATTTCCTGCAGTTTACTTTTTATATCTCTTCCATCTTCCCTTTTGTCATGTGCAGAGGAAGCCAGAGGAAAGTCTGTACTAGAGTCAAATCCCCCTTAAGGCCTTTAAGTCGGGTTGTGATCCCTGCTAGGTGATGTCTACTGCCACCAATGAAGCTCAGTGTATGTTTTCAGTGTTTGCCTAATATCAGTATTTCTTCTCCCACCTGCAACAGTCACCAAATGGATTGCTTGTCAGTGCGTGTGTGAAAAAGAAAAAGAGTTTGTGAGATACCAGGACAGCAGCGTCTGAAAATTAATGATTCTCCATCCTTTTGCAGGGGAAATAAGCAACGGATGATAGTCAGAGGTTGATGATGTCATGTTTGTGTATATTTCTATACAAGTTTTTATGTGTGTATGGGTATAGGTATACTGTATGTTTGTATTGTGTTATTGTAACTGATGGAAAATGTGACATCAAAACTTTCTCTTTGCTGTAGTGACATTAATTTTAAACCTACCCTTCCTCAAATTGACTGATGCAATTGGTTGCATCCGTTTCTGTAAGTACATGTTTGTGTGTGTGGGTGTGTGTGTATGTGTGTAATTGTAGGCAGGGTTAAAACCTGTCTCCTTGTTTGACTGACAGATACATTTTCTTCCCACTGGTGGTCAGCCCATATCATTTTCTTCCGCTGTCTTTTGGAAATGATCTGGACTGATAGGGCAGTGGAATGAGAATAACAAAAATGTCTGCTATCCCGCAAATAAGCAAATACATGCTTACCATTTGTATTGACCTGTAGCCCCGGGGAGGGCAATAAGAGAAAATCAGCAAAATAGACACATACCTAACCTGGCAACTGTACTGTAAAAACCTAGCAGCTTACTGTAATATAGGAAATCTGTACCTGACCATGGAAGGCAGAAGTCTGTTGATGCCCTGTTGTCAATGCGTTGAAACGTATTACCCATTTTATTACACACAAGACTGTGAGATGTGTCAATCAGCAAGATCTTTTTATTATATAATTCTGATTATAATTTTCTCATTATTTTTTACCCTTTCGAAAATTAAATGTATTTCTCTCTACTGTAACCCAATGAGAAATGTCACAGCGAGCAATCTAGTGTTTGCAAAATCATGCAGTGGCACAGTCATCTAAATATATATAGTCAAAAAGCTTTAAAGAAGTGGTGTGTAAGATTTAGGGGGATTTACTGGCATCTAGTGGTGAGGATTGCAGATTGCAGCTGGCTAAAATTTATACTGGTTAGAATTCCTTTGTTGTTAATTGTTTAGGATGTTGTTAGCAGGAGCCAGATTATCTGAGGTTTATTCCTTTCCAAAACAAAAAAAAATCTGTTTTTCTGACGTTTCTCATCGTGGAGGGACTGATAACTATGGTGGCCTATGTAAAATTGCAAATGTCCTTATGTAGTGCCAGTGTTTGTTTTGTCTGTTCTGGGCTACTGTAGAAACATGGCCATACAGCATGGCAGATTTTGTACAAGGACCCTCCTCTATATAGATAAAACGGCTAACTCTAAGGTAACGAAAACACAACAGCTCTAATTTTACTGATACACTGAAGAAAACATACATATATTACCGTATATCATGATCCATTTTTTAACAATATGTTGCCCTAAATCCTAGACACTGGACCTGGAAGTGCCTCCACTATTAGAATCAGAATCCTTTTTATTGCTGATAGATTTTCACATACAAGGTATTTGCTTTGTAGATATTGAGTTTTGGTGCATAACACAAACATATCAAGAGGAAATTGAATAATCATTAAAAGTAAGTATTACAAAAATAGACATGAATATAGAACAGAAAAAAAATAGGTAAAAATTGAGAAATGAGAAATACAATGAAAAATATGTAAGATATCCAACTAAAAATGAAAGAGTTGTGCAAAGTATGCGCAGAAAATGTGCAAAATATTTTCCAAGGAGCATGCACAAATCCGTACTGATAATACTCCAATAGATGTGCATTAATGTCATTAAACATTGCTGAAAGATGACTACTCTCAGAGGAAAACAGAAGTTGAACTTGGATAAACTGACACCAATGTGCCAAAATTGAGTCAGAAACATGACTTCCAGGACAGCCTCTAGCCCATTGAGTGGAGCGTCCGCCTCATGTAGGCTGAGTCCTTTGCAGCGGCCTGGGTTCGATTCCAGCCTGTGGCCCTTTGCTGCGTGTCATCCCCATTCTCTCTCCCCCTTCCCTGTCACTCTCTGACTGTTCTGTACTAAAGGCAAGAAAAGCCCAAAAATAATCTTTAAAAAAAAGAGAAACATGACATCAATGCCAGGTGAAAAAATGTAAAATACACACACCTCACCACATCAGGGCACCACAGTGCAAATACATTTAAGATCGTGCATACCTCACACTGTTGACAGCAAACCCTGAGCATTCAAAGTTAAACTAACTGTTTGAGTTTACTGTAACTGACATTGTTGAAATTACATATCGTCTACGATATAGTTTTTGGATTGCTGGATTGTAACTCAGATCTGAAGAGACAGGCATTTTGTGTCTTGGAGTCCCTTTGTTAATCTGGTGATACTTTTTGTATGTATTTTCCTGCTCCTTCAAAGGGCTTTATTATCCAGCCACTTTTTCTGTCTATGTGTATTATATCTATATGATTTTTATTGGAGAAATTGTCTGTTTTACATGGTTTCTCATCTTTGAGAAGTAAATTGTTCTTTGCTGAATTCTCTGGAGAGCATATGAAACTGTTGTCTCTAAGTAACACCAGAATTATCCTACTGAAAAGTATATTTGGCAGATTTCAGTAAATTTATCTAACATTCAGTTCTTTGTTGTTCGTTGGATGCAGCTGCATGGGGGCAAGTTTTAAAAAATTTCCCCTGTCTTGGAGTAGACGGTGCAGTAGATGCATGAGACTTTCTCACTACACTGGGCACACGCACGCACACACATACACACATACATAAACCAGAGGTGATAGTACTTATCATAACGGAGCAGTGCCAGACTGAATAGAGAGGCAGTGGAGAGGAGAAGCAGAACCGGGGCATGACAATAGCCCACCCTGCCCCTCGGATGCCTTTCAAACTTCATATCTGCCTCCCTCTGCAGCTTGGCAAAAAAGTGAATGATATAGACCAACTTCTCAGGGGGATCGAAATCAATTTCCGCCCACTGAGACTTAGATGAGGGACTCCATTCCGAGAATGGCTGGTGTTAAGGCTTAGATGGCCAGAGCACAATAGTTCTGCTTGCACCAGACTCCTCATTAACAACACCCGATTGATAACAGCACTTATGGAAAACAGCCACCAGCATGTCTAATCCTCTCTGACTTTATTTATTTTAGGCCCCGACACATAGCACACACTCTTTGTGTATTCAACCTGTGCGAGTCAGTCTTTGCATGGAAAGAAGGGACCTTGTGGGTTTGGCTTGCCATGTTGTTTTATTTTATTTCTATCTTTTTTTTTGCTCAAACTTTGTAAACCATAGTCCTCTCCTGGCTGCACTAGGGAAACAAGCCATTGGTTTCTTAGACCTTGGTGCTGGGGTTTGAGATTAGCTCACTCATCCACATTCTCCATCCATATTTTAGGAATGAAACTCACTACCCGCTGCTAAACCCACAGAATGTGAGTGTGTGTGTGTCAGTTCAACCATGTTGCATTGAGATAACTATATGATCATCATGGTTTTGTCTTTTGCTGTCCCTGTCTTTGTCCGTACTGCTAACTCTGTCTTGTCTTGTCTGACAAAATACAAAAGTAATATGTCATCTGGTAATCTCTCCTTTTATACCTCTGTGCCGGGGATAGCCATGGCCGGAGGCGTTACGTTTTTTGGGTTAACTGCCCATCCTTAGGTCCGTTCGTCTCATTCACGAGTGCAACATGTCTAGAATGCCTGAAGGGAATTTCTTAAAATGTAGCACAAACGTCCACTGTGAGTCAAAGATGAACTGATTAGAATTTGTTGGTCAAAGGTCCCTGTGACCTTGTGTCTGTTTCATTCTCGTGATCATGATATTGCAAAATGGACTCGAAGGAATTTCTTCAGATTTGGCACAGACTTTGAACTCAAGAGTGAAATGAATTTGGTGGTTGAAGGTCAAAGGTCAAGGTCACTGTGACCTCAAAAAACATGTTTATAGCCATAACCCAAGAATTTATACACTAATTGTGACAAAATGTAACCCAGAAATCTAATATTATAAAGTATGGCCAGCAACTACATGGGAATGAGAATTTGGAGCAAGGTAACAAATACTGCAAAGATTGGGGGAGGGGGAGTTTCTCCTTATCCGCTGTGAGCTTCCAAGGACAGAAGGATGTTGTATGATGTAAAGCCTTCTGAGGCAAGTTGTGATTTGTGATTATGGGCTTTATAAATCAAATTGAATTGAATTGAATTTAGTGTGAGAATTCCCAAATTGAGTGAGTGACTTTTGTTTAGATATTACATTGATTTCTAGTGATTTTTTTCTCTGTCAATGTGGGTGGTCTGTTTCTTGAGCAGTTGCCAGCTTTTATTGAATTGATACGGTGAAGAGAGAAAGACAGAAAGGCTTTAGAATTTAGTAAAATCAGAATTAGGTTATGTTATCTCCAGACAAGAATGCAGACACGAATGTCAATGTTCCAACCTTTTTTTAATTCTGGATTTTTGAAATATCTGCTCTCAGTGACCATAGTATGTTTATGGTTGGGTTTGTGGTGAAAATATGTTAAGGTTGGGTTGGGCAGCTTAAACACTTGGCACTTGGTTAAGGAAAGCTTACAGTCCTGGTCATTAAAACACAATTAATTATTGCTGGTTTGTGATGGGTGTCTCCCTCATTTCTGTCCTACATTTGCATTAAAATCCAGACTGAAGAGTGCTCAGCATTTTAACCACCGAGGCTGGATTTCCCATTCTGATTTTCTTTTGTGGACAAGAGCAACACACATTCTTCATGTTACCTGATAATCTTATCTTATTTACCCCCCTCTTTCATTCCTTATTTCTTTTTACCTTTCTATTATATTGTGCCCCCCCCAACCCCAACCCCAGCTCTCCTTGTGCTAACTAGTCAGTGTTTGAATAAAAACTCATTAGGATTACATAGCCATTTAGCTAAGTGACACAGGGTGTAATTGTACCATCCATCAATTGCTGTGTAATAACACACTCGGAGGAGCTAAATGTTGATTAGCCCTCAGCCAATTTCACCAGTGGGTTTTGGGAATAAATAGCCAGAGGAGATCGGGTGGGGTGATGGGTGGCGGTTGGCCTCGGAGGGTGTTGCGGTCAGGGGCGCTGACCCATGCAGTCCAAATTAACTTGGAAGGATGAATGCAAAGACAAGCAAAGTATCACTTTCTGTCCCTGGCCTTTTTGTCTCGCTCTGTCTGACACACTTGTCGCGCTTAACATCTTGCACCATACACACTTATCTGGACAATACATGATGATTTTTGGATGTAAGCCAGTGATGTCTGATATTTTTTAATGACTGTAAAGCTTTCATCTTAAAAAAAACAAAAATACCCAAACTATTTACTACAACCACTTCAGTCAGAGATAGCCATTGAGCTGGAAGTGTGGACAGTAGTGTGTTTTGCCTTTCTGGGAGGACTGATGAAAGAAACCCTTAATGAGTTAGGGGAGGAGCGGGGGCAAAGCTTTGGCCCTCTAAAGTTCTGCAGTCCAAGTGTGCTTGAAATTATCCTCTCATTTGGGGTACCTATGCGTTTGAGTAACATGCATATGATTTGTTGTGGCCTCTAAAGCATTGACTGTCACAAATAAGGTCAATACTCTGTCTTTGTGGGAGTGGCGCCACCCAAAAGTTTTTTTATAGGGGTGGTGAGATGGGCCACTGATAATCTTGAGGTAGCACTCCAAAACCAAAAGCCATATTTCAGAACTCGATTATGCTGTTAAAGTAGGTAAACTACTCAAATTTGGTCAATCCTCTTGGTCAAAGATGACATTTTGAGTGCCACAACAATTCTTTCCTAATGTGATTTAATGTGTGTGTGCGTGTGTGTGTGCATGTGCGTGTGTGCGTGTGTGTGTGTGTCCACATACATGTTAGGTGATTAATATTTCTTCAAACAGGCTGTCTGTCCTTTTCCATAAAAAGACAAAAATGTATTGACTACGGAGTTTGAGGGATCCGTTTGAATACGGCCAAGCCAGCTGTACCTTCACCAAAATTAAGCCTAAATTTAAACTGCTGATGCCCTTACCGACAAAGGGATGACTTCATGGTTGGTACCAATGGTTCCCTCGGGTCATAAAGTTTCACAGATGCCATTACCTTTGCATTTACTTAAAATTAGTAATATGGGCCTGCAATTATCGGACACCCCTCCAACCTTGGAGGCACCATGTCTTTGATTCATCACATCAGGTTTCTGGCTTTTAAGCACAGTTCATGACAAAGAACATCAGATAACAAGAGAAAGAAAGTTGGTGAGTTAGTCTGAGCACAGTGCATGGCTCCTTGCGGTTTATAAGACTCTTAATTTCACCCTAATGTCACAGATAGCTTTCTTACTACATCATCCTCCTACACCACGTCAGTTGTTATGATCGTAGATCACTGTCCAACGATGTTGCAATGCTTATTAGTCATAAAAGCCAACTGCATTATAGTATTTCTTTCCCTCCGTTGTTCCCTTTTCACTTTTTTTAACCTCATCCTGCCCTCTAGCACATCGTTCTTCCAATATCATTTATCATATCAGTCAATCAACACATTGTTGTACTCTTAATTAATAAACTTAGTAAACTTACTCTAAGCATATATTGACATATATTTCAAAGCTTATATATACTTATTTTATTTATTTAACTTATATTAACTTCTGTGCATCAGGAGATTTATTTTTTAATTGAGGCTAAACACTAAAACAACAGCTCAAGGTACAATAGACACCACTTTTGCAGTTTCACTTATGAGCTGGACTTTTTTTTAAATTCTCACTTGTATCCTCGGCCTTTTATCCTCAGTTTAATTTGTCTAAGTCAGTCAGTTATGTTCCCTCTTGAGCACTCTTGCATGCTTCACAGTTTCATAGACCTCTTTGATAAGTCAAGTCTCCGTCTCTGTATGTTCACACCAGTAATGAGTAATCTGTGCTTAGCTTGTTCAACAATATAATGGCTTTTGTTTCAACCTTCCTTGCATGGCGGGCATTTTTATCAGTTACTGCAGGCTTGACTTGTTAGGGCCGGCCAGGGGGCAAACATGGGCTGTGACTGAAATGGAGACATGGCCTGCCATAGCCAAGCTTGGTGTCTCTCAGATCCATGCAACAGGCGACTACATTGTTCCTGCTATCTGCAGTTTCATCTAGGGAGGAACCACAAAAGAAACCAAAAAGCTTCCTATTGAAGCGCAAGACACAAATGTGACGGAGGCGGTGGAAAAGGAATTTTTTTCTTTCTTTTTTTTGTTCTATTCAGAATGATTCTGATTCTTCCTCCAAATAGATGAGAGAATAACTAAATTGCTCATTGAATTGACAATACTGTTTTCATGCTGATAATATCCCATCGTCTGACAGTGACATAGTGTAGATAAAGGGCCGTAAAAGGATATGGGAAAAAAATAGAGAGAGGGTATGCTAAAAGAGAAACATAAAGAAATAGAGCAAGAGATAGAGAATTAGAAAGAGAGTCTCATTTAGTATAATTGCAGCTTTTACCAACCATGAATTGAATGCATTGTGGGAAGCTAACAGTGCCAGCTTCACCCATGTGAGCCATCATGTCTTTATCACTAATGTACCATTGACAACTACTGTAATTACATAGGCTTTTGTGTAGCTCTGTGTAAAACTATAAGGGAACTGAAAATTGTTCTGACTTTTATGGCTCTTTCATTGACATCTACAGTATATGTACAAGTTCCAAAAAGAGGCAAAAGAGACATTTTAATGAAAAGAGAGAGAGACAAAGAGACAGAAATACAGGGGATGTTGAATAGAGAGAAAATGTGGGAGGACAATTTGTCAGGTTGCTGATATCAGGATGCTGATATTTCCAGATATTCCAGATGTAATCAAAGATCTGATATGGATATAATGCAGTTTGAATGCAAATTTACTGTGAACCCGACCTTTTCCAGAACCCCTTCCTTTAAGAGTAATTGTAAAATCATAGCTTCACAAAAGTAGCAAGACACAGCAGGTGTCTTAAACCTTGCATTTGAAAAAGCTAAAGGATTGCTTTCAAATGTATGAGAGCTAAATTTGAAGGAATGGATTGAACTATGTCTCTGCTCTAAGGTAAGCGACTGCTGGGCTGTCTAGCTCACTACCATTCAGCGAGCAGGTAGCCATCATAGATGTAAAATAATAAGTAGGTACCAGATGCTAAGATGAGGTCCATCCATTTCAGTGGGGTTGCTTGGCTTTGTGGTTTACTTTGGCGGTACACAGCCCACTGAAAATGCGCAGTAGTGTTTTTCCCTCTGTCCCTGCCTGGGAGTTCCTGCTTGGCTGGAAGGCTTAACATTGTAATGACGCACTGATTTTTAAAACAGCTTGCTCAGCTTGAGGAAAGTTGTTCAAAAATCAAACCTGCATAGATGAAACATTATAGAAATAGTCATAATTTACCTTGTTTGCAGTGCAAGTTAGTGTGTTGACAGTTTTGCAAATGTTTCTTTTACAGTGGTGGCCTACGGGAAAATGCTTTTTGGGCCACAGGGTGTTTTTTTTTTTTTTTAGCGCAATACCATGAGTGGCCACTGGAAAGAAATGGAAGGAAGGCTGAGTGGCTTTCCTCTTTTCCTGCAGCTGTGGCTGAAGCAGCTACATGACATGCCCACCAGCTACCTTACACCCCCACTATACCTACACAATCAGCTTCCTTTGCCTTTTGGTCCAGGGGTGAAAGCCCTGAAAGCGATGATAAGTTAGTGTTTAGCTAACCATGAAGTGTAAGGTTAAAAGACATTTTCGGGTAAGGGTTAAGGGTTAAGGGTAAGGGTTAAGGGTTACACCTTGTTACTAATAAGGTGAATCCTGTCATCAGGTATAATTAATTATAAAATGGATCATTGCTACGTTTGGCCCCATATCTATTTACTACAATGTTGCATTGTAGCAGGGTTTAGAGAACCGTTGCATTGGGTTTGCCTTGTACTGGTGTGTTGTGGAGGCTTCAAACCAAATCTGGCTGCAGCTATAAATGTCTCACCTACAACAGTATCCCAGCATTACTTCCAAAGCAAGCAAAAAAAGTCTGTTACAGGTGACATTAAAAAAAAGCCTTTTCAGGACTGTCACATCCATTGTGTGACAGCCAGCGTATACTGATCCCAGATGCTATTATATCAGAGTTCGGAGTAACATTAGTGGTTGGACTGGTTTGACAGACTATCTTTCAACCACAATATCTGATAAAGCTCCCTAGCTGTCAAGCGGCAGCCTGTCACAAGACCAAATCTCAACAAACTTGGACCTTTCTTTAGTGTGAGAAACAAAACACAGTGAGCTAGCATAGATAAATGTGATGTGAAGACCTCACTTTGCATAAGCACAAAGGATCTCCAGCTTCTAGTTGTGAACTCGTTAACTTTGTCATGAGCCACTGTAGATGCTCATACAGGAGACGTCCATTAAAACCATTCAAATATTTATCATTTCCTACTTGGGTAGCAGCTTCCAGCTTGCTCCCCCATGTCCCATCTACTCAAAAATAAACTCCCCAACACCCACATACTCTCACAAAGGCACACATGCATACACACACAGCTAGGTAGTATGTTACAGCAGCTTCTGTCTCTGTAGGCAGGAAAACATTGCACAAAAGCTCAGACTTACTTTTATTTCTGCCATTTGAGCGACTAACTTGACTTTTAAAACATTTCTTCCTGTCTTCCAAATTAGAAGTAAATGGAGAAAAGTTGTTCAAATTCTGGAGATGGAATTATGTATTTAATGGAACTTTTTTAGGGGTTGTACAGGGTCATTTTCTGAGTGTGTGGCCTTTTACACAGCAGACATGTCATAGCAGAAAGAGCGGAAGTGTAAGTGATAACATCGAGTGCTGCGTTGCATTAAGGTGTGTCAGTTCTAGGATCCAGAGCAAAGTGGTGTTAGTGGTGTTAGTTTCACCTGTGCTTTCCCTGCTGTAACAAGCCAAACTGTCTTCTGTGTAAAAGACCTTTTAACCTATTCATAAAGAAAAAAAAGTCTTGTAAGGGGTTTTTAAAGCTATGTGATTGCCAGAGTTGATGATCAGAGTTTCAAAAAATCAAAATTAGCAATTGAGGGGATGTAATTAAACACGAGCGAGACCGTGAGGTCCCTACATACTCTAGGATTTTTATTTGCTCAAATGCAACATGTCACTTTTCTGTTATTGCTGAATGTGATCTGCAAGCACAACTCAGAGAGTCACATCATCTTAAAGTGTTCTGCGCGAACTCCACCATAACAGTTCAACATCTTAATTAAACATGATTGTTATCTGGGTTTGTTTAATTCTTGGAAATGTTGATGGGTCTGGCTGCCAAGTAAAACTCCACAGGCTGGACAGAGCCACTCTGCTGGTCTGTGTGCGTGTGTTTGTGTGTGTGTGCGTGTGTGTGTGTGTGTGTTAGAGAAAGAGAGAGAGAGAGAGAGAGAGAGAGAGAGAGACAGAGAGAGGACAGCCAAGTGGGTCAGAAAACTGATTCCTTGGTTCCCCATGGTGAGAGCAAGACCTTTATCTTTAATTTCAGAGATTTCCTCTGTGGTCAGAATAAGAGGCCACATCACCTATTTCTCTTCCACACTTATTCTTGTTTTATTGGGCCATCACTTAACTCAGACAAGACAAGATACAAGGAGGGCATTTTAAGCTGTTTTTTTTTTGGTAGAAACAATTTACATTAGTCCTGTACATTATTTGCTTCTTTACATCCTCTGCCTTTTGTCTTTTAAAATATACCCAATGGTAACTAATGTTTGCCATGGGTTTTTTGTCCATAAAGAGGCTGAAGAAAGAGATTCAGTAGTAGATTTTCAGAGTCAGGTGCCTGCACGCACCTGATGGGTGAGCAGTAAAAAGCTGGTATTTTGGGGTTCAGTTCTTGGTAAAAAAAGAACATGAGGGTCAGATCATAGCGTTGGATGATAAATATATTAAATAAAATGAGAATAACAATAACTTAATTTGATCTTCTGACTGCTGCCTTTGTGTTTCTCCACCATCTGGAATGTTAGTTACTTTATTCAGGTGTGTTACAGAATCTATGATATGTGAATAAGCAAAAAAATGTTAATTTAAGCTGTCATTCCTGAATTACTTGTATGTCCCACAATTATGACTTAAAACATGTTGCCCAACCAAATTACTTGAGCAGCACATGTTTATTATAGGATCTGTTATTCTAGTTTTGGCAGCTGGTCTTGTGTCGTTGAGGTTATGGAACTAATTGGTCTTGTGTGGGTGGCCAGGTAGATGTGGTGTTGCACGTAACAATTCAGAAGCTTGAAAATCAGATCTGTGCATACTCTGATCATCATAGGTTCACTGTGCCAACACGTGTTGAGTTTATCAAACCGTCCTTTATATTTCTCTGCATTGTAAGATAAGCACCCTGTGAAACATCAGTTATTGGGTTTTTGTGTGACTTACCTCCCAGCTCCATGAAGTGCTCATCATCTACTAAAATGATTTCACTCAGTATATAGCCTTGGTATGCAACATGTCATTTTGGAGGTAGAATAGCAGCAATCCAGCCCAATGCATTCTGTAATTACTTCAGGTTTTATGTTTGTAGCTCCTGCAAGAAACCAGCATCCCCAATAGTAAATGTTTTTTTTTTTGCACCGGTCATCTGCATGTGTAAAATACAAATTATAGACCGCATGAATGTATTTACAGTCAGTGTTAATATGTGAACAAATGTGACTTTGCAATAATCTTGAGTTACATCACATTCTGGTGGCAAAAAGTCCCCTGCTTCATGCACCAGGAAAAGCCCTAAACTCCCACATAAAAAGAACCTTAGCAGTTACAACCTTCTTAGCAACAATTGATCTCTAATGACAAACTTTTGTTATTTTTAATTTTTTGCTTTAAGGGGACAATTTTGAAGGAAAATATTGCAAGATAGGTTAAGAGTAAAGATTTAAGAAAATTGGGAAATGTTTAGAACGTTGGAAAAAGCTTTCTCAGATTTTTTACCAAATAAACTCTTAAGACTATCAAATCCTCCCACATTCCTTATGCAGGTTGAGCCTTTAGTGCAAAACAAAGGAGATGCATAAATTCCCTGACTGAAACCTCACCTTAACACAGCCACAGCTTCTTCTTTTCCTGTCCGTCTAAATTTATTGAGTCACGAGGCCCATCAACCTTTATTAGCTAATAATGCCGCTAGGACCATTAAGCGTGGCCGAGGCTCCCCCACAGCAACACTTAACAGTCTCGCTGGGACACTAGAAGAGGACTGAAGTAACAGGACTGCTGTGTGACACCACCACCCCCAAAGTGTCTGGCTAGACTACTAATTTGATAGTGCTAAGACCAGTATAGCACTCCTAGAGGGTGATTGGCATGTCACTTAAATATAGACAAAAAGGCAAAAATGACTCCTGGCAAAACATCATCATTTGCTGGAATAATTGAGTCATTATGTGGTACGTCTGGCATTCCTGTTTTGCCCTTTTTTATGATTTTAAATATGACTACTTAACCTACAAAATCACCATTTATATATCACACCATTTCACCTTAAATTAGTGACGAAAAAGTTTTTCTTGCATGCCTATGCGGGGAGCAAAGAATCCCAAAACAAAAATGTTTGATGAAAGGCAAAACTGTATTAAAACATACATTTGGAAACTCTCACAACTCAGTCTGTATAATCCAAGTCTTATTTATCCAGTTGTGTGCTGCATTTATGCTAAACCTTACTGCAACCTTCCTGCGCTAAACCTCACTACTTACACATGGGCAAGTAGCGGGCTTGGGCTACTCAGAAGAATGCACAAGCAGAGTTCAAGCATGCACCTGCCCAGCAGCATTGCTTTTTTCCCTATTTTTTAATTCAAGGAGCAGTATTGCACTATTTTCATGTTGTAAACTTCTAAGAGGAGACATTTTGACCAACTGAATTGTGCAGTATCACACAGATGTGTGATCGAAACTTGGAACGAGCACTGTCATTCTCAGGAATCATCTCTTGGCCCCTGCTGGAATGCCCTTAAGGTTTCCTCAACAATGCCTTGAACTCAGTTTGAGGATGACTGTTTTCTATGTCTCTACTTTAAAATGCCCTGTCCAAATAGAAAGTGAATGTCCATAGAGAGGAGCCTGTAGATGATTTAAGGCTGCTGCAGGCGCTCTTTAGATTGCCGCACTGAAATATGCAGTGAAGGGCACAATGGAGTCTGGTTACTCCCAGGGCCGTGGGTGTTGTTTTTGTTGTGTTGTGCTGGGTCCAAACTCTTAGAGAATGGTTAGGGATGGCCAGTGCAGATCAAAGCAGAAGTATAATCAACTGTTAGGGAGAGAGAGCCCTCTATTTTATCTTCTCTCCTTGCTCAAGGCTGAACTAAAAGTTGATAAAGGGAAAAGGGAGTGTACAGTGTGTGCTTTTCACTTGTTTTGTAAGTAAAAATGGAACATGTCCTGTTTTGATGAGTCACATGGATAGCACTCAGTTCCTTGAAACATGAGATTTATTTTTACAGTGAGCAGTAAACATGGGGAGGCCAAACTGAGCCACTTACTAACCAAGACTGAAGCCTTTTTAATCGTTTTGTATCAAGCTGTCACACAGGAGGAAGAAAATCCATTCCTTATGTAGTTGATCAGGTGGAGGAAGTCTCACTGTTGCTGTCACAGGGCTTGCGTGCGCACACACACACACACACACACAAATACAAATTGGTGGGCGGTTTATATTGCTGTTGATATCTCCAAAGGGGGAATCCATTCTGAACCAATCACACTTAAGTGTCTCTGCAATTAAGGTATTTCTGCCTCAGCAGTGAAGAGAAATTTACCCATGAGGCCTAGTGCCTTCACCTCTCATATCTTTAAATCTGCGAACAGCACTCAAAGCCAGAGAGAATGAGGATGGCAGCATCATCTCCCCAGCAATAAAGGTCATTGAGTTTTATTGGTATAACAAAATCATGAAGAGCTACATACCAGTGTAAACCACTAGTATGTTATTCCTACAATATTTCACATGTATATTAAATTTGTGCCATATTTACAAGTTATGAGATGAGAACATTTTACATACAGTATGATAAACAATTATCAAAACAGACAAGCGGACACTTAAGGTGTCTGACGAAAGTGTCATTATTATGTCAGTCACAGGCTGAGGTAAATTACTTGCTTTAAAATGGGACAGGATTTGTTGTTAAAGATAATATTTAGTTCTTATGATCTTGCAAGGAAAACAGTAGCAGTATCCAAAAGATGCTAATGTGCTCTGCTGTCCTCTTACTGCATACTTCATCTTAATATTTAGGCCAGGGTGATGTGGGTTTCCCACACATGCATCTAGTTTTGGTGGACTGCCAAGATTAAAACATCTGCTGCCACATATTGTTTTATGTGTCAGCGGCGCTATTGAACTGTTAATTTCATTTCACTACACTCTCTGAGCGCAGAGCATACTGTTGTCACAAACGGAGTAGACTTCAGACACAGTGAAAGTCAAACTTAGCTGTCAATTGCGCTTAGTCCAAAATCACCTCTACAGCATCTACTGCCCTCATCCATCGATCTGACTAGCACTGACCGGATCAACAGATCAGTTAGTGAGTCCTGCTGCTGAGTTTAAACAAAAGAGCTCATGAAGATTTCTGCCTGCACTACATTCAGGGAACCTCAAAAATGTCCACATTAGAGAGGGGACAGAGAACAATAAAAAAGGGACCTTCATTCCCACCCACTCCCTGTCGGATAAGCAAACTTTCTGCTGCTGCTGATAGACGCAGTGCTGAAGGGCTGTTTAGGAGTTGCTCTCCTCCCAGTAAGCTAATGGTTAGCATGAACTAAAACAACGGCAACTGTAAACTGATCCCAACAAAGTCAAAACAACACTGAAATGGCTTGACTCTGTTGTTTAAGCCATTAATAACAGTTAGATTACATTATCTGTGTGATGCTAAGTTAGCCCATTCCCTTTGTAAGTGTGGACGGACTCTCACCTACTGGCTGCGGCACAAAGGGCATGCTCTCACTGCAGTAGTCTGTTGCTGTTGTTTATTAGTGCTTAAGTCCTCTGCCTTCTCCTTTCCTTTATCCTCACCAAGCCTCCACCATGGATAGAAAAGGGCAAAAGCCCTAAACTGTCCAACCATGCTCAAGGTCTATTTATGTATGCATTAGTGCTTAAGTCTTTGCAAATGTAAATGATTTATGTGTGAAATGAGATCTATCACAAGTGGTCACACCCAACGCTTGCAGAAATGCAGTCTAATATCAGATGTGAACAGACAGACTAAGTGCTGTCCACTTGTTACCTGATCACCAAATCATGTCTGTAAACAACAGTTTTAAACAGGTTCTCAGTGATACTTCACCCCAAAGTATATCAAAGAGATGAGAGAGGCAAAGTTTGGGGGATATAGGATGATTTATCTTAAGCATTTCAATTATATGTAAAGAGGTTATTTCCTCTTTTACAACCTCACTTTGTGTGACTAATGAACAAAAGTGAAGTAAAACATCTGATGTTTTGCTGAGCAGCTTTGACACATATGTTTTTTATTATTATATTGACATGTTAGTGTAACACGGATACATTTATCTGTCTCACCTTCGAAGTCAAAACATAATTAGGAAAAACAGTTGTGAAAAGATTGGCGCGCCACACATTAAAACTGGAATCATGACACATATTAACAATACAGTGTAAAGTTTTAATACAGAATTGTTGTTAACTTGTGCAAAATTCTCCTCCACTGCTAGAAAACTTTACAACACCAAGAGGATTTGGTTCCCAGGCCTGATTAAGGAGCTAACCATAGGCTACATGGATCTAGGACGGCCTCCCACTGCAACACCCTCCTCCCACACGTCAGCTCATAGTAGGGGAGCGTGGGGAAGTGATTACTCTCGGATTAAGACTTGCCTCGTCGCCGATGTGCGCGGCATAATTGAATAATGGCTGCCTCACCCGAACAGTCCCAATGCAGACGGGCCTCCCAGCCTTGTCAGATCAGCACAATATTAACCATGACACAGGCGTAACCAGGCCGGTAATTAATGCACTGAATCAATTACAAATTAGTCCATTTGGAGAATTCCCCACAGGAGTCCACTCATTACCAGTGCTCTGATGGAGTCGCGAGTTCTCCTCATGGGAAGGGGTGTCACTCTACTGTTCTCCTTTTCTATCTGTCTTTATCTCTTTTCTCAAGGTAGAATGCAGAAGACAAATGGAGGATGAAATTGATGCTGCCTGCTACTTGGCATTACATTGCAAATTAAATTGTCAGCTACACAACATTGGATTCTTGGTATTGTCCAATTGGGGAAGAGTGTGAAGCTAACTGAAGCTAATGAAGGTACCTTTAGAAGGTAACTAATGAAAATTATTAATGGGCATGGCTGCTGAAATCATGCCAGGAACACTTTGAACTAAAAACTGAAGGTTACCTTCAAATATAGCTTGAAAAGCAGATGCTAGTTGTGATAAAGATCTTAAACATTACTAACTTATTTGTTGTATTTGTCATCCAGTATACAGCGCTATAAATGCCATACATCATACAAAAATATATTTGTATAATTGTTTCCTGAACCCGGTCTAACTCCCAGTTCATCGAATACAGAGGCTTAGTCAGTGGCCCTTGGCATCAGATACCAAAGCACCAAAGCACTCTGGTGCCAGTGTGAGATGAACCAGATGCTCAGAGCAGCCTCTGTAGTATAAACTGTGAGAAAGGATAGATCAAACAAACTATGGACTTTCACCACAGTTCATATCCCATAGGAAACCAAAAGTCAATCAAATTACTTTAATAATAGTGTAATATATGTAGCTATGCTCATGAATTATGTCATGTGACGTGTGTGATTTATACCATGTGATGTCACATTGTGCTAGTAAAAAACTAGCACGATGAAAACAGGAGGTTTTCCTCTAACCTTTACCATGTGCTTTTGTTGCCAAAACCTAACAAAGTAAACTTAACCTTTTTTTTTTTAACCAGGTTCTAAGTTTCTCTTGAAAAGAGACTGTGTGAATTTAACTAATGTAAATTGTACATTTCTAGTGAATACAAAAGTTTGTTTTGAAAAGACGATATAACAAGCAAAAATCGACAAAGAATCCAAAACTGATGCTGGAGGGGTACTAAGAGCATCATAGTTTGACATGTAGGGCAGGCATTAGTGCTGACGAGTTGAAATGAGAATAGGTTGGTTTGGGTGTAGAATTAGACATGATGATTTAGTGCTGCACTGTTTTTGTGGACTGAGCTTAAATACTTATGGTTTAACTGTAGTGGTAAAATTACAGAAATTAATAAAGTACATCTTAATTAAAGTAGTACTGGATGAGGATGGTGGTGTCACGATTATGGTCCTCTTTCTTTGCTCTGTATAAATGGCTGTCATTGCATAGGGTGAACACCACACTATTCATTTTCATGCCAAAGGTGAAAATCAGTCTTAATGACAGAGGGCTCAATTCAGCAACTGTCGAGGAGGTGAAATGGGAAAGAGCTGCAGTTAGGAGAGACCGTGATAGAAAGTATGGATGAGGGAGAGAGAGCGAGAGAGAGAGTGAAAGAGTGTATGTGTGTGTGTGTGCGTGTGTGCGTGTCTACGTCTATGGATTACATATGCCTCCCCATAAGCCCTTACAAGGTAAGGAGCATTCATTGTAAATAGAAAAATTTGCCAGTACTGCACACAGAGGTCAGTACTGTATGTTTTGTCATAAATAATAGTTCTGACTGTGTATTTTATACCCAAATCCTTTCAGTTTATTAAAACTTTTTCTTTCAAATCTATAGAAAGCATTTCACAAGAATAGCAAAGCGTTCCTAGATATTCAAGGGAGGAATCTGATTAAGAGCAATAAAGGCTGTGCCAGACTAATGTGCCACTTGGATCAACCCCCATGCATCAGTGTCAATGGCTGATGGGTCTTAGCTAAGCAAAGGCAAAATTGAGGTTTTGCCTGAAATGAGAGTTAATCCTGTGAACACTTACAGTAAATGGGAGTCATATTCTGATTTGAAGTAAAATATAAAACTAAATAAAACTAAGATCAGTCCAGTGCACACAGAGTGGGTTATGCTGTGGTTGGAGTTCCATTTGCAGTCCAGTGATTAAATCAGTTTGAGAAAATGACTGAAAGGGACAGTGTCATGAGTCAAAAAGCGGCTGTGCTCATTTTGTACACTGTGCTCCCACTTCCATTTCATTCAAAAGATAATTTTTGACTCATTCTGACATTTAAATGATGCTTCCTGAGATTAATTAACCTAGACTGCCTACACCCTGACCATTTCTGAAACACTGAATCTTTGTCAAAATTGCATGTCAGATTGATTCTTGAATTGTTTTTTAGTTTATATGTTGCATTAACCCTGAAGCACTAGTCTGACCCCAATAGAATGGAAATTCAGTAGATGCTATGCGTGTTATACCAATTTGCAGCAACACTACATTTGAGATATACTATGCATACTTTCTCTCTGTGCTTTAGCGTGGTGTTGTCAGCCCAGTGTCTCCCGTCAGCTCAAGTGCACAGTGGACTGATGAGGATTTAACTAAAAGCAAAGTGGAGTCAGAATTGTGGAAATCTTAGAAGTTCTTTCCACATTGTGGGCCGAGACGATGCCAAAAATAGGATAAAGGCAGTGGATAGTGCTGTAGTCTGCAGCGTGCCCTGTGTCGCTCACACTCATGGGTTTGTTGTTAACGAGGGTCGTGTGGCTCAGAAAAGTGTTTCTCAGTTTGAGGCAGTTGGCCGCAAGCTAGTTATTATACCTTTTCAAACATCACACTGCCCCATTTGGCTCCATTTCGGGAGGTGACCTGAAAGTAAGATCTTGCTCCTTTGCCTCTGATGTGATTCATGCTTTCGCTATGCTGCAGAGACTCTTGACCAAAAAAACTGACAATGACAGCAAAAAATGATGGGAACTTTAGCTGAAGTTCTGAAGTTGCGCTTTTCTGACATGGAAGAAAACACTTCTCCACAACTTGATTCAGAGTTACCGTTCTTACGAGTGTCTGAGAGTTATAGAAACAGAGAGGGAATAGCAGAGATAAAAGGAAAAATAAGATGACCAAATTTTTACAGTACTTAAGTGTTTCACTGGCTTTTTTGTGTAGCCATTTCAGGCACTTTTAGATGAAAATCTCTGAACTTTTCAGAAAGGCACTGGTGTCATTACTGCCGCATCACAGGAAGGGTCACTTTTTTCTTGTTTAATACAATATATTAGTCTACACAGAAGACTTTCTACGAAAGTGAAAGCAATAGACAGAACAAGGGAGTGAGAGAGCAAGACAAGATACACGCGTTTTCTTAATGACTGTGTTAGTAAATCAATAGGAGTTGTGCCATGCTTCATTGTCTGGCCTTTGACAAAGAGGGTGGAGTTGGACAAGCTGAGGGCATCAGGCAGGAAGCGCTGGCTACTACCCATTCTTCATATCTGTATAATCATACATCATACCTTAGATCTACAAAGGGGATCTAGAGGCTTCCCAGGAGTTCTCACCTCTTTCCTTCTTTGACAGCAGTTTTGTGACAACAGGCATACTTACTTCTTTAGACCCCCCATTTATTTGTGGCAGCCAGCCATGGTTAAAATACCAGCTGTCACATACTGATGTTATATTTTTGGAGCTGGACCATTCATTAGGACCACTTAGGAGTATATATATATATATATATATATATATATATATATATATATATATATATATATATATATATATATATATATATATATATATATATATACATATACATATATACACACCATTCAGTTATTCATTTCACCACACTCTTGTGTTGATCAACTCTGGGCACAGATGGAGCAGTAGAGTGTAAGGCGCAGTGAAAGTAAAAACTGATAATTGATTGCGCTGGGTCTAGAAGTTTGCTCTACTTGCCAATGCAACAGGTGCTTCTCTCAGCCATCGATCTGATCAGCTCTGACCAGACTGACGGATCAGTTATCCACCCTGTGACTCAAACTCCTCAAACTGCTACTGACGAATGCCTCATTTGAACTCCCGTTTGAGCACTTTATATTTGTAGTTCCAGTGTTTTTGGGGGGACATTTGATTGTCGATTGTCCTTATGTGAACCACCCCCTGTAAATAAGGTATGGACAAATATAATTATATAATAGCTCTCTAAGCTTTATTATTGTATTTGACGTAAAAGGGGTGACCCCACTTTGGATATTTGATACACATACAATAGGTGTCTGGTTTTTTTTGTTCACCTCTGTCCACTTACATGATTTTTTCCCTATTCAGCCATCGTGGTGTTTTCTGTCAATGATGCATGCACCTTACAGGGCTTTCTTGTCATCGTGCTTGACAAGTAGACTGTCATACTGTCGCAACCAATGACACTCAAGCATCAACTGAACACCACACAATGCCTCGGCGTACAATGACATACACACTCTGAACAGGGACTTCTCAAAGTCACCCATCCTTGCCAATTTGATCAGTAAGCAGCAGTCATTCCAAATTTTAAACAAAAGCCAAAAACTGCCTTTGATTTTAGGTCAGATAATTCCTGTTTTATTGCCTGTTTCCTCTTTTTTAATGATTTAATATTTCTTTGCAGGTTACTTGTTGTTGTATACATGTTTTAATCACCTGGAAGTGCCTTTTTTTCCATTCTGTAGAAAGGTATTTTAATTGTATTTGCCTCATTGAAATCATCAGGGAAATCCTTGAGCTTAACAACGTTCCTAGAAAGCAGCTGGCATTGACCCCCGCTAGAGGCAAGGGAAGGACATGGAATGCCAACAGAGCGGTTTCAAATCTTTCATGTCTCTTGTTCTTTTTTGCTTTTGTTACCACAGTCAATACGAAAAAAAGTCTAATCTCACATGAGGATTCCTTTGTACAGGCGCAAAAAACACACACACACACAACCACATACTGACAGATTTGTTTCATGAGAGCATAAGAGGTGTGATGGAAGAAACAGAAGGGATAGCTTCTCTTCATCTTCAAAGATGAGTCATCAAAATAATCTTGTCCAAGCAATAAAACACTTGAGTGATGCACGTACATATACAGCTGCACGCACACATCAAAGGTAGCATCCACCGCCGGTGTTTGATGTGGCTCACATTGGGTTAGAGCCACTCCAGAGGGATTGAGGTGTTACCGGGCAGCTGGCTCATTGCACGGCTGGAGGTGGGCGACTTAAACCAAAGCATGGCAACACTCAAGAAGACTCAAAAATTCCATCAGGGACGCTGCTCCTACTGTGAAACATTGCACTCACGCAGCGCCACTAAGATGATAAAATAAAGCTGCATTATAACTGACTTTGTGAGTGATATGCATGAGTTGTTCACAATGGAGGGTTAACGCTCATTTATAAGGATTAATGTCAGAAATTAATGTCAAAACAGTAATGAAGCCGTCACTTTTTACAATGGGACAATTACCAGCAATATTTCCAGTAGGTTGTTGCTTACATCAAGGATGAGCTCCAGGGGAAACTCAGGAGGATTTTCTCACTTACACTTGTAGACACTCCATCCGGATTCTGTGTCTGTTTACAGATGTGGATGTGAGCTCAGGCAGAGGGTTTAGAGAAGCGATATGGAAATAGAGGATGAGGGCTTAGTGATGCAAGGCAAACCTTAAGCCCTCCCAGTGCACTCCGGTGTATCAGACTTCAATGACCGCAGCCCCATGGAGCACATCGGTACGCCTCAATATGTATGGAAATGAGAGGGAATCATGCTAACGTGTGTTCAGTCTCTTCAAACATGCTAATGGTGTCATTACACTTTCAGCCCTGCACCACCTTTCCCAACATTTCACCCCCCCAGACCCTTTGCTGTCTCTCTGTCTCTTTTCCTGACCTGGAACAGGTGTGGTTTTAATTATGCATTGAACATAGTGCCAGTCCGATCCACTTGACTGAGCTCCTCCTCCTGCAGTGTGTGTCCCACCCTCTCTGTCTCCCCTGTCCTTTTCTATCCTTTCTGCCTCCCTCTTTCTCTAACTCTACCCTCCAAACCCCCCTCCCTCCCCTCTTCTTTTAGAAGTTGGGGATTGAAGGACTCGATTCCAAAACCGCGCACGTCTCGGTGACTCAAGTGAGGGGTTTGTTCCGCTGCCACACTTCCGTTCACAAATGCTTCGGCTTGGGGAGAAGGGAGGAGGGAGAAATCCCTGTTAATCTAGTGAATCTGGCTCTCTCTGTCTCTTTTGTTCACTGTTACTGGAACTCTGGTGCATTGATCTCTTGGGAGGCATGCAGTGTGTGTGTGTGTGTGTGTGTGTGTGTGTGTGTGTGTGTGTGTGTGTGTGTGTGTTTGTGTGTGTGTGTGTGTGTGTGTGTGTGTGTGTGTGTGTGTGTGTGTGCGCGCACGTGCAGGATTGGGGTTGGGGGGGTTGCTACACAGTTCAGTCTACATGAATTAAATAAGTCTAACATCCTACTCCTATCTAAGAAAAAAAAGGAATACTTGTGTACTGAAGGGATTATGGATGATCAACAATTTGCACCTTCCTGTTTGAATCTAGTAAAGAATTGTGTCCATTTCACCACAAGAGATTGCCTGTTGATATACAAAACACTGAATAGGAAGAGAAAAAGGATTAAGAGAGCATTACGTCTTGGATTTTGGCAAGATGAGGCTGGTTATCTATCACATGTGCCCATGGATGGATAACTGAACAGACCTACAAGGGAATGACCCAGGGTAAGCCCCCTGGCCTTCACCTGGAAAATGTCGCTAAAATTAGCACGCATCAACCAGGAAGATACTCAAATAACCACAACGATAAATAACACAAACATAACTCAAAGAGACGCAAAATTGCTTCCGAGAGACACAAAATGACAATGAACAGATGCAAAGGAAGTTCAAAAATTCACAAAATAACCACACATGTCAAACAGACACAAAACGATTTCAGAGACACAAAACGGCTAGATACGAAAACATCCAAAAATGACACAAATATAACTTAGATCAGAAAATCACACAAAATTATATAAGATATATAAAGAAACACAGCAACAACAAAAAGGCAAATTCTGCACAGCGTCTGTGGATCTGTCTCCTATGTAGGAGAGGTGGCGGGGCCTTTTGCATGTCTTTGCCTAGGGGTCCTTTGTCTTATAATCCACCTAAGCACGTGGCCCTATGCTATCCCTATGATAGCTTAAAGGGCTATTTTTACTGGGAGAAATCCAGGACAACAACGTGTCATGTTGTTATCTTTAGCAGGTAATTTGCTGCTCTAATTGCACTGTGGCTAAATAGAGGAGGTCATTCAAATGACTCAGGAATAAATTTAGGGCACACACAAAAAATTCACATTATGTGGGCCCTTGTGTATTAACACATTGTGAATAAAAGGATTTTGCTATATTCCTTCAAGGGACTTTTCTTCAGGTGCACGTTTCCCTTATGTAGGCATACGGTGCACTTGGCCTGCACCCGTGGTGTTGCAGAGGGGGTGCTTGTTTTGTTGATCTGTGTTTAATGAAAGTGACCACGCAGAGCAGATTTGGCCATTAACTCAGCAAGGGCCTGTAATCACTACAAGTTGTTTCCCTTTTTTCACACAGTTCATTATTGAACAAACAATCTGTGGGGAGAAAAGCGTGTGTACCTGCCATCTTCTTTCTCCCTCGTTTTATTTCCCTTTGCAAGGCTGCACTTTGGAAAGTATTGATTTGGTGGCTTGAAAATAACAAACTGGCAACCGTGCGAGTGGGGTAATAAACAGGCACAGAAAAAAAGGAAAAGTAAAAAAAAGCACACATGAAGTGTGTGCCCTGAAATTATAATCAGCCACTGTATATGCTCAGATTCAGTCAGTCTGAGTTTATTGCTCCTACTCTTGTGTGCCACCCTCCACCTTTTGGTAGGAGGAAAAAGCACCTGGATCATAGGTGGGGAGGATATGGCAAAACGCCCAGGGCAATGTCACTGGACTACATAGACTTGGAACGATTTGGTTGTGGAGCAGGGTTGAAAAGACCTTCAAACCCCCAGCAGGGTGAATGTGAGTCATCCAACAGACCTCAGCTCTTGGCTGGTGAAATAAAGTGTGAAGTATGGCTCTGATTGTCTAACTTTGTGTTCACACTGATGGTACAACAGAGACGCATCAAGTGAGCTCACTTTATTGTACACTTATGCATGCACACATGCAGACAAATGAGTGTGCATCAGCTCTTGCCACCCTAGGGTTCACCGTCATCCTCAGCGATTCTACATACATAAAATATGTTTAACTCCACAATGTAGCTTATTTGATCTTCTTTTCCAATTGTCTCTAAACCGATCAACACATGCACACACATAAGCTGAATATAAATTCCCCATCACTCATTCACATAAATACACACAGACTCACCAGACTTTGGCCCGTCTGTTTCTATTAATGGTAATCAGCAGGGTAATGATGACGGAGCTATGACTGTGGCTTACTTACTGGTGGCTGATGGCCATGCTCTCTGACAGCTGTCAGCCGCCATGACTATGCTGCCAGGGCCCTCCTTAGGACTTATTTCAGTTCAGCACATCAGCTGCAACAGCACTTCACACACAGACTTGTTGATTATCAGCATCAGCGGGGCCGGCGTGGAAAGACTCCTCTGACCGCCTGTCTGCTAATGACAGCCACCATGATGGTGGATGGGAGAAAGAGGACACAGCCTGTCACTTTGATTCACGCGACAGCAGCTCCAACTGGGTGGCTCCGCGCCAAGGTCTCGACAGTCGTTATATCCCCTCCTAAATGACATTTAAAGTGTGAAGCAATGGCTGTCCTTGTGGCTCAGTCACCCCAGGCCGGGCTCTGGACATGAGCGCTGAACCCTGTGCCAAGTTTTTGCATTGAGGTCACAAACCCCAGAGCAAGTTCTCCTCACTCAGATGCTCTAACTCAACTCGCTGGCATGATTGAATCTGTGGAAAGTGACCTTGAAGAGCGATGTTGTCAATGATCTGATTTATGCCTGATTTCCCTTTTTTTCCCCTGTCTGTTTTGTTTTGTTTTGTTTTGTTTTCTTGCCTGCTGCATTCTCTCTGTGCCCTTCTTGCCATGCAAACCCGTAACTATTCTGTACATTTTTAAAACTTAAGGTGATACAAGTAATTACCATCAATGTAAAATAAAACATTCAGGAGCATTGAAGGTTCAGAGAAGAAACATTGTGCAACTTAATTTTATTTAATAACCTTGAAATATTGTTACTGAATTTGTCTTTTGAAAAGAATTGAGTAAGAGGCAGTAAATATTTGCTACAATTGCTTACACAAGGGTACAAGATGCTATGTAGTAACTCAAATTAAAATTCTAAATTACCAATTCATTTAAACTGCACAATGCAGCAAAATGAAATCCAACATTGGTCTTTGGAAATAATTCTATTTGTAGAGGTGTTAAGTTTTTTTTGGCTAAATGACAGAAGGATAGGAGGGACATATGCAGTGTTGGGAAGTAGGTAATTAGTTCATTTACTAGTTGAAGTTACAAATTGAGGTAGTTGGGTGGCAGTTTCACTACATTCAAATATTTTTCTTTTTCTGTACTTACATTGAGTCATGTAGTTTTTGTAGTTAATTACAAACTACATATTGATTATATTCTTATGACATTTCTTGCATCCAAAATGAAAATGCCAGAGTGTATTGGCCACCATTCTCGTTTAATGACCTGCTTTTTGACTAAAATTACCTTTGATTTGAAACCACGATTTCCGTGATCAAATGTTATTAGTTTTCCTGGAAGATAAGCATTTTCCAGATTTCTCCCCAACATTTGCTCCCTGATACTCTTTAAATACTTCCTCGGGCTGTCTAGGTGTGGATTTCAGTGCCTTAATCTCTAAATCAAACCCACCTACATTTTATTCAGTGTCAGTTTAGTTGTACCTTTGTGTAACTATATGGGATTCCAGACTCAGATTGTGATGACTCTCCGTGAGGTACTTTGTAGTTTGCATATAGTTGAAGTACTTTTGTGAAAATAGTTCTACTTTGAAAAACAAAATAGTAAAATATATAATTTAACTACTTTCATTGTAAAGTAGCATGTAATTTGGTAAACTACAATTTTATGAGATATAGATATAGTTATGCAATGTGTAACATGGCTCTACTGGTTCTTCATTCACTGTGGGAGAAAATGTGAGAGACTATGTAAAGTTATTGGCTATATCCAGTGTAGGATCTTGTTTTTGTACAGGAAGTAGGCACAATATATAGGAGCCTCGCTGCAGATACACATAAACTGTAGAAGAAAACATATCTTAGAAGTGATATATTTTTTTGTAAAAACAAGGTTTAACTTTAAAATAGTGATGCCAATGGCAACTTCTTACAGCAAAATATTGTTAAAAGAGAGTAACTGCAGTTGGAAAGCAGTTTACCAAAAATATGCACTGCTGAATGGACATAGAGTTCAAAAGAAGTAGAACTGCCTGCAGAACGGGAACAAGATGTAACATCTTGGAAACAGTAGATAGCACATAGGTCACGTTTTAAGGCTTTCCACATAGGGCAGAGTAGTTGATTTCTGCAAGGCAGACACATAATTACCAAGCTAAGAAGAGCTAATAATAAGTGCATTTACACTTTTATTCACTTCAGCTTACAGATGTCAGACCTGAACTTTGAAATTGCATCATTTTTACCAGCCTATTATCAACAAAATGCATTTTCTTAGAACAGCTTGGAAAGAGTTAGTAGAGTATTCCCTTTGAAATACATTATAACAAGCTTACATCAAGATCAATGCAGATGTTCAAAATCTTCATTAAAGTGGGCAGAATCTAAAGTTTTTGATCAATATGTTGCACAATCTGAAACACAGCCCGATATAGCATCACAGCCTTGTACAGTGGTTCTTTTTTGGCTGAAAACAATCTTGGCTAAACCCTGAGTTCCTCAGACTGATGCACTGAAAAAGAAAAACATGGAATATGGCCTCCTCAAGGCCTGCTAGCGGCCACTACAGTTTTATAAACTACCTCTTAGCCTTGTACTAGCTTACATGCTGGAACCTTAATTCCAAATCCACCAAGAGAAATTACTTTTTTCCTTTTTTTCTTTTACACAACAAATGTTTGTTATTTATGCAACAATATTATGCACCGTTAAAACACCACACTAACACCTCCCTCTGTAACTCTGTCCGCAGTCCATCCGAGAAGTGACAGGCTACGTGTTGGTGGCCCTGAACCAGTTTGACTACCTGCCTTTGGAGAACTTGAGGATCATCCGAGGGACCAAGCTGTATGAGGACCACTACTCCCTCGCAATCTTCCTCAACTACAGACGTGATGGAAACTTTGGCCTGCGCCAGCTGGGTCTGAAGAACCTCACAGGTGAGTGACTGAAATATTTTCTTGTAACTCACATTTCTCTGTGCTTTGTCTCGTTGCCGGTTTTTGTTATTGTTGTTGTTATTTTCAAGCAAAGAAATGGCTTGTCAGTAAACTATGGTACAACTTCACGATGAGTCCAATATTTACAATACTTGAGTCTAATATCAGAGATCAAACATTTAACATTTATATTCCCATGCCTCCTGGAGTTTGTGTGTGCATGTTTACCCTTTCATTCACCACCTGCTGGGAACTCCTAACAGGTTAGGACAGCTGATGATGAAATGCTTTTACTACTAAGCCTGAAATTTAGATCAAATGAGCATCATTCAGGAACTTAAAGGAATACTTCACCCACAATATGATCATTTATATATATACTGATCAACCTTTGTTAACATTGCATTTGTGAAGAAAACTTTGTTTTTCTCTCATTTCCCTATAGTAAACGAGGAATCTGAGAAAATTCTGAATAACTTTGATCAAAAGGGGGCCACTTTTACTTTTAACTACATCAAAGCATCCTTTTACAAACTCTTAAATAGAGCGCTTCGTGTGGTGAGATTACATACAAAGTCAGTACAAAGACACGAATAGAGGTGAACTTGCGCCGGGTGACCCCATGATGTGATGCATATGATGAGAAGATGCACTATTTGCATCATACCTGCCAGTTTAAATTTTTCTATGAAAAAATTCATGTGATGCCATGTCGCGACAGCCTGTTAGCGTTGAGATCTATTTGAGATTCTCCTGACGTAACCAAGAATCAACCAAACAATGGACAATTACCATCGCCATCTGAGGCCACCTGGAGCTGGCAAGTAAGAAAAATGCAAACAGTGAAGAGGTAATTCACTGCTGTAACAGTATAAAAAAAATGAGTGTTGCCATATTGGTTCACAGAATGCACGGAGCCTCTGTGCTGACAGTGTTCACATCACTTGATACCAGTTATCGGTTGTACTTAAAGCCAAGATAACCATAAGCTACCCTCCCCAGTTTGTTAGCACAAATATTAGCACAGCTAATGAGCTTGAATGTTTGCGAATTGGCAAAGACTGCAAAAAATCAAGAACATAATACAGTGTAAGTAATTGATATACATTTGATGATTTTGTGGGGAAAGTATTCCTTTTAGCTAGTTAGACGTGATAACTGTCCGATGTTTTACACAGTTTTACTTTCACACTGCCCAGCATGACTAAAGCAGTCTGTTCCAGAACTTGTTTTTAATGCTAATGTTTATTATTCTTGGGTCAGATGTTATTTAAGCAAATGGAGGAAATCTACACAATAATGGTCAAATGGAAAAGACACATTTTTTTAAAGCTATTTTTAAATGTTTTTTCCTTTGCTTTGAATGCTTCACAGACTTCTGAAACTCCTGAAACTTCATTATTCACTTCACTCACTTCATTACCTTGATTCAAATGGTTATCCTTGGAGTTCATGATTTCAGAAAGGTCTTACAACTGAATTCAACGGTGATTAGATTGCCTTGTTTAGTCACCAGTGTTAATCAGTAATTGACTAAGTAAAGTTGTCTACTGTATGCAGTGCTTAATTTGTGAAGAAGGAGGAGAGGGGGATGTTCCGGCAACCTGTGAGGGGGGCTGGACTTGTCACCGAACGCGTAAAAAAATCTAACATATCGGACTGCATGGATACTTACTGTTACAACTAAACATACCTAAACAGCACTGTCTTCACAAACAGAGACATATTTATAGCTATAAATTTATTAATCAGATTATTTCGTTCACTCAAAATCAGCAGAATGAGACACACAGAAACAGCTGTTAACAGTTTGTAGAACATATATATTCTCTTGTAACTCTGTTTTGTACCTTCAATTTTCTACAATGGGGGAAATTAGGAATTGGGGTTGAATTTTCTATTTAGAACCACGAAGAACAAGCAGGCTGAATGAAATCGGTCTGTCTGTGCCTCCATCCTGTTTCAGTACTACGGACAGCGCCACACAAACACTCTGGAGTGTCAATAATCAGCACAGATGCAGCAGAGAATAACAATAACAATTTCTTCCTACTTTCATGCTTATTTGTCCAAAACAGCGCATAAAACATTCACAGAGCCCTCGGCCTCCTCTCCCCTGCTTGTTTCTTCATTCCCCGTGTCTCGCACAGTTCTGTGTCCTTTTGCAATCTCACCGGGGTCTCCACACTGTTGATCTGCCGAAATGACTTTGGCCTGCTTAGTTTCGCACTGGTTGGCTGGTTTGAGGAAATTCAACAAACTTGACTGTCTTTTTGCCATTTTACCAGTTTCCTCCTTATTGCTGAGGGCAGGCTATCTTAATTGAAACTGCAGTTTCAAATCATGTCAGCTCATATGAGCAGCACAGAACTCCCAATGTCTGCGCTGTGTGACCTGAAGTGCCATCTCAGACAGGTAACATTAAATATTTTAATTAATAACAGACAAAAATATATTAACATATTTTTATAGTGACACAGGAGGTGTTGGATCCAATTAAATAGGTTACGGATCCAACGTAGTTGCCTGGAACATGTTCTGGCAGGTTCCGCCTCAAATTAAGCCCTGACTGTCTGCCTTCGCAACCATGGTGACTATCAGGAATTAGTTGTTCCAGATTGATCTAACAATGAACTGGTGAACAGTATTCACAGTAGCTTTGTTAAAATATCCCACAAAGGCCATACCAAGGAGATGCTTTCTGAAAATCTTTCACCAAAACTCAATAACTGGTTGGAAGGTACAGTATGGCACAGTTGCATTAATAAATTGGCCATTGTGCTTATAGCTGTTTATTGGCTTCTGTCATCTTAACGCAAGACGAAAACATGCACAATCTGCCTCTTCTTCTCCCAGGTACCCAACTAGCGCTGTTATCAAAATTAACCCTCTCAAGCTGGGGTTATGATTCTGACTGGTGGAGTTTTGAAAAGATGTTATCTCTTCTGTTAGTTCCACCCCTCGTTCCTGCTTACACACTAAGTGTTTCTCATCTGATTTACAACCCACTCCACAACCGACCCAAGCCTGTTTCCTCAGAAGTTCGAGAAGACAGTGAATGTGATAAATGCTGATATATAGCACGCTAAGTAGAAAAACATTGTGTGGGTGGTTCTGGCTCTTTATAAACAATGGATCCTTGTGCTCCTGGGTTTCCTTCAGGCGCCCTGACCCTGAGGTCAGTAAGAAATGAAGCTTTTGACTTGCAAAAAGATGTAGAGCTTTTTTCCAATACAAGGCTAAGTGGGGCGGGCTCAGGCCAGCTCATGATGTGTGTAACACAAGACCAGAGGGGTTATTCACCCATATTGAAGTTATATCCAACCTCACAAATCTTGACTGGAGATAGAGATGTGTTTTCGTTGAATAACATTAAGTCGAATTGTTATCAGTAAGTCCCGGTCAGTTGTGTTTAGTCCCATGGTGCAAACGCTGCAATGTTTTTTTCGCCTTATGCCCTTCGGTGCAATCATAACATTAATTATTTTGCTTTATTATTTTATTTTTATCTTTTACACATAGGGAAGAATGATCAATGAGATTTGAATGATTTATTAGTTAGCACTGCAAAGTGCCATGCGTGTCCTTGTTGATGGAATGTAAAAAAAAAAAGTGCTTTGAAATTACTTTTGCTGCCTATTTCTCTACGGGGATGAGCTCCCAGTGCAATCAGACTGGACTGGTAGCACACAGTACACTGAAGCTTGTTTCCAGCTAATTATGTTTTGGGACCAAATACCTATATTCATACCAAATGTATGAATACATGGTATATGGTATATATATATATACATTTCAAATATGTAGAGGACACTTACACTCAGGAAACATGAGACGGACACTGCCATCAGTTTGCACAGGAATTTAAAAGCGCACTCTGTATTGCAAAATTGCAAATCATTCTGAGACTAGAATTTATTTAGATTTGTGAGGAAGCGTAGCACTGAGCTTGAGTCTCTGCTGCTTCCAGCCCTCTTTCTAAATAATTCAATTGTCTCTCATTGTTCTCTTCAACTGTTCCTTCCTGGTGATCCCCCAGAGTCGAAGGAAGCGACACAGCCGTCCACGAGTGTATTTGCAGCAACACTATGTGCTTGTGCATCATGTTCCATCTTGTATTTTTCTCACATGTTGCGCCACACTTAGGGAATTGCGTTGGTCCAGCACCACAAGCAGCTTTTTTTGCCAAGTTGGTCCTCTTCATTGTGGTGCCAAGTTGAAGCCAGTGCTGAGGGAGCCGGGGCTGGACTCTGTGAGAAGCTGCTGTTTGATGTGCCATCCGTGGCCTCGAGCCATGAAGTGGAGGGGAAGTTATGCACAACAGCCATGGCCTGAATCTGCTCTACTCATAACTCTGTTAGTGTCTATTTAGTGTACTATTTTTTGTTCTTGCTAACAGATACAATAGAATAGAAAAACAACTATCCAGGTTAACTTTTCTTTGTGTGTAAAATCTATATAGGCATGTTAAGTTTGGACAGATGTAATCTCTGTAACGAGGTGTCTGCAATTCAGAATCTGTAGGTAGCAGATTTTGGTATCAGAAGCATTCTGGTTTCCAACTTGAACTGACCAATCACGTTTGAGCAACAGGTAAACATGAAACAAAAAATACACAAAGATGGCAAGACTGTTATCCATATTCAAACAATAATACTAATAATAACTTTATGAGCAGGTTCAATGTTATAATGTTAAACATTACCGTGAGCATTAGAGGCCGGTATCATCATCATCATCATCATCATCATTATCTTCTTCTTCTTCTTCTTCTTCTTCTTCTTCTTCTTCTTCTTCTTCTTCTGCTTCTGCTACTACGACTACGACTACGACTACTACGACTACTGCGACTACGACTATTTCTTCCTGGTTAATGGTAGGTGGTAATTGGCGTTGAGGATGTATTACTGTCCCCTCTACGAGCATATCGATGGTTAAATTATATCAAGGATTTATCTAACATTTGTTGTATCTCTAATGAGGAAAATGTTCTTAGAGATAATTAGCGTTATCGTTTTATTGCCCAGCCCTACCCCAGAGGCTTATCATTGTCAAGCTGATAGTTGATGAGTTCCGAGATAGGGATAGATGGGTTTAGGATCAAGTCCAAAACTTGGGACCCATAACGACCTTAAATACCAACTTGTCACTTTATAACAAGAAACTTGTCTTGGAGGGTCGATCATATCACTGCTTTCTGCACAGATGGTCCTGACAGTTAAACAAGCTCTTGCTGGCGGGGGAGAAACAAGTCACATGTGTCCCAGTTTGTTGTGTTGCAGTTTTCATCATTCTACAGTATACTGCTGAGGAAGGATATAAGCCTAAACCATCAGGGCAGATCCACTCCTGTACATCAAGCAGTACATCAAAACTTTTTCCTTCCTTCAAGTGCGTTAGTGAGTCTGAGGCTAGTTGTCTCATTCATTACAAGGCCTTTGATGTTGCTGTCATATTGGTCCACCGTTCCTCTGCAGCAGCTCCCAGGAGAACTGTAAGTGATCGATCTATAAGGAACATATATAAGAGGATAAAACTTATTAACTACATAAGAGGCTAATCGAGGGAAGGCACAGCAAAAGACCCCTTCAGTGCTGAAACCCACCCGCATTTCTACTCAGGTTGAAATTGCCTTAGGATGAAATCAATTTGTCGCTAGTATATTGTAGCATTGCACTTATTGATTTTTCCGGTGCACTCTCTGCGAGTGGTGAATGGACTCTCTGGATTTCAGGGGACTGGAGGATGGAGTGGAGGAGGACTCAGGCTGAGCAGGGATAGGACTCCCTCCGATGCACCTTTCAATCAAGCTTAGCTAAGTTATCCTCATGAATATGAAATATAAGGCACAGTTGAGCTGAGGAAAGTTGAGGATTGGTGTGTGTGTGTGCACAGAGTGTATAGGAGTGAATAAGAAATGAAAAAGAATCTTTGCATATGTGTGGAAAGTTTAGTAGTGTTGTTTGTTTGATATTACTTTGTGGGGACAAAAATATATTTAAAGAGCTACATGGTGAGGACTCATCTCCCATTTGAAAACAAAAAGCTGGTCACTGGACTCCATTTTTAGGGCTTTGCTGCAAAGAGAAGCTTCAAATAAGTACTTCTCTCTACCTTTTCTCCCCACAGCCAAGCAAGAAAAAGGTTAAACAGAACCGCCTCCTGACATTTTCAAAGTTCCTAATCTGTATTTTGATGCACGCTGACCTGCAGTGTCTTCCTTCCTGCTTAGGCAAACATTTTCAGCACTTCCGTCTGGATTCACATGAACCCCGGGCAGCTTCTGTGCTTTCACATGGTAATTACAGCCTGCTTCCCTGGCAAAATAATAACAGCCTCAATAAGGAGCACAACACAGATGAGCTTTCTGATTTAACGCATTTTACTGCCCCCCTCCCTTCCTTTCCCTCATTTCATCCAGTATTTTTTTTTTTTCAGATTTGTTTTGTGTTGTTGATTCATTTTTCTAACCACCCTACGCCTGCACTGCGTCTGTCCAAAATGAAGCATCCAATCTGAGGCCCCATCTGCTGAATGATCCTCTCTCGTCGCATGCATGTACACAAGCCTGTGTTTTACGCCAAGGCGTTATCCACTCCTTCATGGCCCATCTGCTCTCTCTTTATCTACCCCGTTTTCTTTCTTCCATCTCTTTATCCCTCTTTCCTTGGCGCTGTGTCTCTCATCATATTTTAGTTGGCTGTCTTGATTTGTTACATTGATGCCTTTTACACAAACGCATGCATTGTAATGTTTGTACTATTTTGTACAGTATGCAACATCAGTTGGAGCACAGTCCTACAGTGTTCTCCAAAGTCTGCAATTGCTTGATGGGCAAATCTCAGTGCATGTACGCTATCATCTGCTGCACGTGTCCTGTTGGACGCACAAAGGAAGCAGAGAAAGAATGAGATGGAATGGGGCAAGGTGAAAGGGACGATTTGAGTCAGTGTGTTTCCCCCAGACAAGGGAGTACTGAGAGGGGGGCATAAAATTGCTGCCTTCTTCTGATCCCCGAGACTTCCATTCAACGTCTAACGACTAGGAAAAGAAAGAGCAATTCTGCCACAGGAGGCAGGCGAGATTGGTTCAGCGCACGTCACCAGAATTTAGTCCAGCCTCTAGCCTGGCAGCCCACAGACCTCAGGTCTCCTTCAATTGTGTGTCTAATTGATTACTTCCCATGCAATTACTCCCGTGTCACACTCAATATTTCACTGCTCCAGGAAGGGGGCAAGAGGGACTTTCTTTTTGAAGGACGACATTCATATTGTCACATTTGTGAGCCCCTAATGTGGATCGTGAGGAGGCACATGTTAAATTGGAGTCCGGAACGGGCCATCAGTGGCGGTTGGTGCTAATTGATTGCTCTGTAATACTACTGTGTGACAGAGATAGTGAGACTATTAGAGCCGATGGTTGGGGTTTTTGCCAGGGGAACAACAGGGCTGAATTTAAAAGTTTCTTTAAGCAGTTTTGTTTATCTGTGCGCTGCACAGAGCTAACATAGCAAAACACTATTAACTTCACACTCTCAGTTAAAGGCTTGGTATTTCTTCACCTTTGGCTATCTTGGCCCATGATGGCCCCGGGTTTCCCAGAACACAAATCAAGAATCATTTTCTATAATTTTACATTTTTTATAATTGTTTTTCAATTACTTCCATATTTTACTTCCCCTTTTCAATGTAAAATGTAACCTTGTCAATTCACTGAATTGCTTCAGGTCCATCTGTATATTTAGCTAACAGCATTTCCTGTTCCTTTCGGGTACAGTATTGCTTTTTTATGCATTGTAATTTATTGTTATCTTTAATAGTGCAATGTGTGGATATTTTATAAGCAGAAAATAACTGGGCTTTATGAAATATTAATGGACAACAACAGCACAACCTGCTACGAGAAAGGAGAAATAATAATACAAAACAGATCTTTGCCAATTAAAGTGTGTGTGTGTGTGTGTGTGTGTGTGTTTGTGTGTCTGTCTTTGTATCTTTGGCTGTGCATGTTGCATACATTAAATTACTGGACTAAAGTTTTTGTTCAAAATTCCCTTGTGTCAAACCACACTCCCTTTTCCCATATACATGGTAACAGACTTACTTACTAATTTTAAACAACCATTAAAGTAACAATTATTGTCTACTTCATTTTCCCCATAAAACTCAGATAATCCCCTTGGCCTTTCCCTTGCCCAGATGCAGAGCACAGGAGACTATAAGAACAGTTTGTATAAAAGGTAAAAGGCCTTTAGAAACTACAAATAAAATGAGTTAAGAGGACAAACAGAAGAATTAAAGATGTAGCATTTTGAGTAATGGATGGGGGATTGGAGGGCATTGTAATAACACCAAGTATATGGTTGTTACTATTACTGATACTAATACCAATACTAATACCAATACTGATACTAATACTAATACTAGTACTTATACTAATACTTATACTAATACTAATAAGGCAGCCTGGATATAGCCTGAAATTGTCTCCATATGGTGCAATTCAGGTCCTCTGTACTGATTTCATTAATTTCGTCATCAAGGGAGGAATGAAATCACCCCTCAGGTCAGTCACAACCTAGCTCTTATATTACAATGCCTTTAGATGTCCTTACATTTTTTACAATGACAAGAAATGTCTGATTGATTACTACAATCTTTGTAATGTCCATATTTGCTGTTTGCTGTATAGTTGATACCATGCAAGGATGTAGAGAACAAAGAACATGTAGCTCCTATGAAGTAACTTAACCAGGACCTACTATACTTATTCTTAGCTTTATATGTGCATTTGGGGTTTCTACTAGAACGTGTTTCCATACTTTAATTATTAAAAACACTTTATTTTTCTCATACTATTTGTACTGAAACACCTGTATTCATCGTTGTGAGAAGGCTCAGTTTTTGCAGATATTCTACATCTTGGTGTCTCTGCACTGACACTGCAGCCGGGGAACAGAGTACAGCAGTACTTTCTACTGTAAAAATCACTAGTAAAAGATTCCAAACAAAACTGGACATCTTACTGTAGAAATATGATCCAAAATCAGGGAGAAATTTACAATATTGGTAACCAAGTTTACAGGTTTCCCTAATGCTAGCCTGTAGCTACATGTAGCAGTGTAGACTATTTGCAATAACATGCTTAGAGCAGATGACCATATCAAGAAATCTGTCACAATCTGATGTTATCTTTCAGCCAAAGTACAAAAAAAAACCCCATTTGAAACAGAGTATTCTACAAATACTCACCTCATTATTTAAAACCTTGGCCATATTTAATATGAACCCCAGACATTGTCACTACTGTCATTACATATATATGACTGAAAATAAAGAAAAGCATAATAGTTCCCAGAGAACATGTTGAGAAAATGACACAGATGAAGAGACAGTACAATACTTTTTTATTACCATATCTGATCTTTCAACTTGTGAAATATGTACATTTCAAACACAATGAAAACATGGAGACTATTTGAAAAAATATGCTTAATGTTTTTATACATCTTCCAAGTAAGTCACATTTTCTGTGCAGTTTGTCAGCAGGTTAATTGAGAAAACCTCTTCATGAAACTTAGTCTAAACGTCCAGGATGGGCCAAGGAAAAACTCATTAAATTATGGAGCAGATTGAATCATGGGGTGAACACAAAAAATATTTTTTACTTTGGTCAACATTGTGAGGAAGGGCATTTGGCCTTGGTGCAGGTCTGCACTTTAAGACACCATTGTAGTTTTAGAAGTTATTCACATATAAGGAGCTGTTATCTTTTTCTGTTTTGGGGCCAATTTATGTCTTTGTCTTTTATGCATGCAATGCTTGTGTGTGAATACATCAATGTAGCGCTCATACTGTATGTGCTCTATGTGCCTGTTTCCAATAAATTATTCACATTGCCTAAGCCCATGATTGCATTAGAGACCAACGTAGAAGGACTGTAACATCCCCGCTGATTAGAAATATTGTCCAGCCCAAGCCTCCACCTCTGCCTCACCTTTCGTCAGCTAGAGAAATATCCAGTCTTGCCAAAACATGACTACATACCCTTTATTACCAATTTGCCTTCCAAACTGAACCTCTACGGCCTGCTGGAAGGGAGAGTCGACTTTCACCTCATTAAAAGTTAAAGTAGGCGTGGAAGGAATTTTAATGCCAATTAATAATCAAAACACAGTCCTCTTCTCTTTTCCTCCAATATTTCCATCCCCTCAGGCTATGGCTAAGATCAGGCTAAGATCTGCTATGATGTAGATGTAAAACTGGCTCCAACAGACCAACAGGACGCTGTTCACTTAGTTGAAATCTTGTCAGAATTCTACACTGTTGTGTAAGCAGAGAGCAGGGGACAGAATGAGTGTTAATATGTCTTATTAAGGATGTGTGCTGGGGATTCATTTATCTATAGGTTATGTAAATTACCATGTGTTTCTCAGCTACTTGAACTGTGCAATGTTTTAAAGCAGACACTTGTTAGTGTTAAAAGAAGGTAGAAGGCAGATTTATTAGTCATTTTTTAAATAAAGTTTAAAAAACAAAATTTAATTTTTCCTTGATCCTGCTACATCTTTGGAGTTGAAGGATGAGTTGATTAAAATCACCAGCTACTATGAAAATTCCATCTGGTTCTTTCGGCATGTTGCTGGTGGTGGCATCATTCATTTCCTGCAGTGCATTTTTTGAATTTGCTTCAGAGTCTTATGTCCTTATGGCTCCCAACAAGATCAGTCTATCTTGTGCATTAGCTTGAACCAGAATGTTAGGGGTTAACCATGTCTGTGTGAAGATGTGTGCAGGGCAGTCTCTGATTTCCCGTTGTGAGTCTCAATCACATTTCATCCACTTTTCTTGTGACCGGTCATTAGCCAGAGGAAGGTAGAGGAACAGCTCTCCAAGTCCAAATCAGGTCAGCCTCGCCCTGATGCCGGCTTTCCTCCCTCTCTTCATCTGTTTTGTTCATCCCCTCTGGTCTGACTGGCCGCTAGGCGTATGCCATCAGTGGGAATCCTCCGACGGTCTGCTGCATTCAGTCCAAAATCCACAAAACTTTTCCCAATGTTGATAAGTGCTTCTCTATCGTAGAAAAGTCTTGCTTCAGCAGAAGGGCCCCAGGATTGAAAAAAAAAGAAAAAAAGAGGGAAAAAGTAGGAAGGATTTGAGGAGCTACAGGCTGCTGCATTTACATCTGCTGCCGTCGTCGTAGCATTGTGGTGGTAAGGCTGGGTGCCGCTACTCAACACCTTTAAGGTATCAACCTAAATAACCAAATAGTATCAAAATGTCTGCATACCTGTATTTGATCCTTTTTGCACTGTGGGCCTGAACCTGTTGGATCGGCAGACTTTCTTTTAACCATCTCCAGGGCTGCTATACTCCTGGGAAATGCTCATTCTGCTCAGTAAGAATGAGCTACCACAATGCCATCCAGCACAATGCCATTAAATGATCCCAACAAACTCACACCAACACCAAAATGGCTCGACTCTGTTGGTAAACCTGTTGATGAAAAGCCGTTTGATGCCAACAGTTAGCCCTGTCACTTTATGTGCAGCTGGATGGACTCTCAACTTTCCCTTGTGCAAAGCTACCCACACTCAGCAGCATGTGCAGTTTCAATTTCTGTCACCAAACGTCACTGTCAATGTCTAACAGCATTGGTGGGTTGTTTTAAGAGAGGATAACATGCTCATTCTCTCTCTCTCTCTCTCTGTCTCATTCTTTCTCTCTCTCTCTCTCTCTCTCTCTCTCTCCAGTCTGATAATTGAGGTTTTAACATATACACACCACTCCATTCACATAATGGATATCAAATGAAGTACTCTATTGGTATTGGTATCACTTTAAAGGTATTGGTGTCGGTACCGGTAAGTCGTAATTTTTTAACAATACCCAGCCCTAGAAATAAGTATGCAGTAACTCTTTTACTGTGTTTATATGGAATTGTTAAACTTAGTGAAAAAGGCACTGCGTACTTTTCCTCACAGCCTGTCCATGTCTGCTCTGCACTAACACAACACTGGCTTTCCTTAGCTGTTGTCATTTCTAAACTCTGGTGGTTTCAACAGACCTGCTCTACATCTATGCGCCTGTTTAAACTATTTCTTCTTATCTAGATAAACTTTGATTCATGCAAACATCTAGCATCTTTTTGTGAAACTTGTACTTTGCAACAATTTTGCATAGTATCAAAACCTAATGCTACAGTGGTGGTGTTAACGCTGCTTTGTCATTCAGACAACCGGATGTGGACAAACACTGCTCAAATACAAATACATACAAACAACAAATGAGGGCCTCTCCCTTTTTTATGTTAGAATGTCCTTGTTAGTCCAGTCTGTGCTGTATCTACTCCTTTCTATTCATTATTCTGTTTTTGTAAGTTCTGACACAGATATGATTGCAGATTCAAAACAAACACTGTGATTGTCATGTTCAGTTTCTGTCATTGACTGGCTGTCACTGCGGCTTTACCATGTCAGTGCATGGCTGTGCAGCCTTGACATGCAGTTCTTACTTTGATTGTGAGGGCCAGACTGTGTTTCAGACAGGTCTTTGATGTCAGAGGCGCTCAGTGCTCATCTCAGAGGAAGAGCAAAATGAGTGGAAAAGCAAATAAAATAGGAGCTGACTGGCAGCTCGGTGGGTCTCAAAAGCCACTGAGGAAAATGTCACTTTCTATCAGCTTAGTTATGATGCCTAAATGGACACCTGTGGACTCCAGGTGATAAAAAGCTTTCACTGTTGAAGGTGTGAGATGTTCAACATCAATTTTAGCAAGTTTGGAAATCAGTGTCAGTGTGTTTGTAGGCTTTGTTCTTGTAGTTTTTTGTTTGCCTTCATTTTGGTCAACCATTTTGACAAGTTGCAGAATGTGTTGCTTTACAAAAACACTAGAGTTTGGGTCTGCGAAAGTGGTTCATCTTTGAATCATTCAGCATATCTTATATGCTAATAAGATTTAAGTACATATTTAAACAGTTGGATAAAAGGCCTGTGATTTTCAGCTTCAACTGCCAATTGTGCTTTCCACAAGTTTAAAAGAAGCAGTGCTCCCAAAACCAATTTAATAACCTTGCCTTAGTGCCGACACACACATAAACACAGAGATCACCCTCCAATGCTACGACTCCTCCCCTTTCTCCCCTGGCAGCTTAATAATTAATATGCTTATTTTTTGCCTCCTAGGCTGAGGCCTTGGGTAAGTAGAGCAGCTATTGATGGGGGCAGCGGTGGGTAATGGGACATGAAAAGGACTTTTCTGTTCATCTCAGGTCCCCATGGAGATATCGTGGGGGTTACTCTATGCAACACCAGGCGTGACTTCACCATTTTTAAGCGTTTCCTGACTTCTCTGCCACCTCTCTATGGTACATTTATTGTTGTGGTGCTAAAAAGATCTGGCTTCCATCTACACTGTTTTCTCTGAAGCTCTGTGTTAGTTTCCTCCACATCTACCAGGTGTTGCCTCTTTGATAATGTCATATTCAGTTTTTTATGACAGTCTGTTATAGCAACAACCAGGCTGGGAGGCACATTTTATTGCCCATACACAGACGTTAGTTTGGTCATGGATGTGGTCTGAAAGCATTTGCTCCACAGTAGTGTTCAGAGACAGTGTAATGCTGGCTGACACACTGGGTGGGCAGTCTTACCTTGAAAACACTGAAGCAAATAAAACAGCAAGAAATTCAAGTGTTTTGGCAAAAAGTTAGCCAACATTATCCTTTGATATTATCAAGACTTGAGAGACAAAGATATGGTAGTTCATGCAAGAAAGTACAAATCAATGGCAGACAATGAAAAGACACTGTGGTGGTGAAGCTTTGCTTTGCATCCACAATTTGAGCTATTGTTTATTGCTGCTTTGTCATTGAAGCAGTTTCTATCTTGAGTGATAATAGACCATTTGCAAACACATCGTGTCTTGGTTCATTGGTATTTACATTTTTGTGTTGTTAAAAACTGAGTGTGACCTTTTGGGGAATATATTAACAGGTATATAAGCAACATACAGTACAGCTATTTGATATCAGCCATTATTTATGACTTCACATAAAAAAATATGTTATCCCTGCTGATGCACATATTGGTTTTACTTTTTTCTTACAAATTAGGAATTTCATTTATTAGCAGTAAAGTCGTAAGGGTGGCAATTCCCAGTCACATCTTCAGCCATGGCATGAAATACTCAGGTCCCGCTTTTAAAAGAGCTATTGCTGTAATGCACTACATTTACTATCACTTGCACAGAGCTCAATCTGCACCTTCCACTACCTAATAACACCTATAACACTACCTAATACTAATAACCTGAGGCAGGTTAGGCTTCTGAGGCATCATCTCAATATGGTGTTCCTGTTTGTCCCTGGTGCATGCACTCTAAGGTCCAGATTATGTGTAGAAAAATTTTTTAACCTCTTGAGAAGGAATGACAAGCCGGCCATGACAGAGGTTAGAGGCACAGGGATTGTTAAATATATGGATATTGGCACACATTTTCCAACATTCTGTCCTGCAATCAATTTATAGTTGCAAAAAAGTGCAAGTAATAGTTGAGTATTATGAAGAATTGATTTTTTGATTTTTTTTTCCCTATTTTGGCAATGCCAAAACAGCATTGTCATTTTACAGTTCCTTGACTTCTGACCTTCAGATATCTGAATGAAAATGGGTTGTATGGCTACTCATGGGTCTCTTCTTTACAGCAACCCCAGGTGTTGCTAGTCCCGTGCAGTTTTTTGCTGCCATTTGATTTCTAATCAAGACAATCTGGTAAGAATTGTCAAACCTTGTCAATATAGACTTCATAACTATTTTGAAAAGCAAATTAGTGGAATTGAAAACATATGATTAACAAACCTAATTAATCCTGATAAACTATTGAAATTCTGCAGTTAATTGTGATTAAAAAAATAATTGTTTGTCAACCCTAGTTTTATCCTGTTAGTGAAAAGGTGGATGGCAAAGTTCCAAAATTGTTACGGTCTAGAATACGCAATCAAAAATCTCACTTTTTAGTAAATTCCTGTGGGAATGAGAAAGCTTAACAACTTTGCCTCAGCTGTCCTTGCCTGTCTCCTGGTCTCCCAGGTATTGAATTAGTGACTGATAACAAGTCCAACCTGCCTACCCCTAACGATTTATCATGAGTATGATATTAAAATAACAAATTTAGACGATATGCAGCTCAGGCTAAGGTGCATGCTTTCTAATTGCTTTGTAGTTTCATTTTAAATATGCTCTACAGTCTTCTGGGTGGACTTATCCACCTTGGCTGATTCAAGTGCTCTGTGAACAAAGTGAAAGCCATGGCCTGCAGTGTGTTACTGAATGTCTCAGTAGACCTGGAAAAACAAGGCCTCAATGACGTGTTGTTGCCTAAGCAAATAATACACTGACTGAAGCCAGCTTCCTCTGTGGTAAAACTGACATACTTGGTATGCTTGTGGTAGGATATGCTCTCTCTCCTCTTTTTTCCATCGTTCCTTCTCTTTCTCTCTGCCTCCCTCAGACCCTGTTTTTGTTTTGCCCATTCCAGAGAGCGTGGCTCATTTTAATTCAGCTGGCAGGCTGATCACACATCAGCCTTGATAAGCTAAGTGGCCCTCAGCAGCAGCAATTGAAGGTCCTTTTACTCTTTTTTAATCACTCACTTGTCTGTCCTCCTTGCTAATCTTTTCTGTCTTACTTTTCTGTCTCTTTCCTCATTTGTTTTCATGGTTTTGTTTTTCTTTGTTGCTTGTAGATTTGTCTTATCTCAAGGTATTGTAATATGATTTCCTCCTCCTCCGCCTTGCCCATAAAGCTCAGATTACCAGGGTTTTATCACAGTTTAAGTTGAAAATAAGCAAGGCTGCCCCCCCTCCCTCCACAAACATTCTGTCATGATTTTATTTTTTCCTCGTCTCATCTTTAAGCAGATGCTTTGCCTTGCTCGGCTATAATTCCATAATCCCCAAATCTCAGCCATTTTTCATAAAGACTCATAGGAAACAATTGTGTGAGGGATGGGCCAAATTTAATCAGCAGCCTGTGAATGCAATTATCTTGGCAGAGGACAGGCGTATGTTTGGGGGATGGGGGCAATGGCCGACGCCCTCATGCCATCTTCTATATCCCAGCAAAGATGTCAGGATTTCTCCTTCAAAGTGACAGAGGACAAAAAGGACACGTTATTTCTAAGATAGAACGAGTCAGTTTTAAAGATGGATCATTAGCAAAACATGTTTTCCTATTGTCAGCTTTAATCCAATCCATTATTATTAAGTTCTGTAATTTTTAATGAAATTTCCATATTTTAAGTTTGATATGAGCCACTGGCAGAGTACTAAGAACAATGTTCACTCTCTGGCCAAAGTCACTGGTAGATGAAAAAATCCACCAATCCACTGGCCAAAATAATAAATTGCCTTTTTGTTCCTTTTTTGTTTATATGTCACTTTCAGTACATTTTATCACACTAATAATGTATTATGCTGAATTCAAACTTAAAAAAGAGGCCAGAACAAAATCTAAAACAAAATAATACATAGAAAAGCTCATCACCACATCCTGAGCGTGTGAATAGGTTACCTCTGGTAAGCAGTGATGCAGTATCAATGTCCAACACGTTTTCATCCCAACTTGTCACATAGTGCCGCCCTATCAGCGGTGCATCTACTCATGATGTTTTAGGTATCCTTCTGTGTCATCTGTTCACACTCTGGGATGTTGTTACAGTGATGTCATCAAATGCACATGATTAGAAGAAGCAGCATGGTCCTTATGTTTACACAACAGTGAGGACTGTCATGATGGTTAGGATAATGCAACAGACCTAAGTTTAGGCAAAAGAGGCACATGGTAAAGTGTTGACAAAAAACTCACACATTCACATGGGCAGGGAACTCTGTACTCCCAAACGAAAGTCAGTTGTTTGTGAGGCCCATCCACTTCCCCACCAGCCTTATAAGTGCACTTGCGGTCCTTATATTATGTAGTAACTGGCAGCATTATTACCTGATGCTGTCCTTCAGCATTTCTTGCACACCCAACCGACCGCATTCTCAAGTGACGGCACCCGTGCACATCGCATGTGAATGTGCCTGGTGCCATCAGACTGTCCACCAGCATGTGATAACAACGCCACCATATGTCTAGAGCTTTCAGAATGAAAGATGAGAAGAAGTGGAGCTATGTGGTGTTGATGACAAAGTAAAGGCAAAAAAAGAGTTTGCTGTCTTGGTTCCAATGATATGGCCTACTTGTTATATTTATTTACCTTCATAAGTAGGCACGTAATGCCAGCTAGCAGCAGCCGGTCGCCAAGTGACAGTTTCATGGATCATCTGTTGTCTCGCTAGTAGCACTCAAGTTGGTGTCAGGTGCACTGCAACTGTGTGTGTGTGTGTGTGTGTGTGTGTGTGTGTGTGTGTGTGTGTGTGTGTGTGTGTGTGTGTTTGTTTGTTTGTTTGTGTAAGTGACACAGACAGCAAAGGAGCAGTTCAGGAGCAGCAGCTGCCACAATCTACCAGCATTTGGTGCTTGGCGGTTGTTAATTTTGGGCCCTGACTAAGAGTGAGTGGTATTTTGCTCCACACAAAAGACACAACCAGAAACAGTTCTTATTGCTGTATCAAGAGAAACAGCAGGTGAGTTTTGATTTATATTGTCAGATAATTCCAGATAAGTTTGTATCTTAAAACTTATTCCGTTCGACCAATACCTTATACCTTTTTACCTAACATCATTTTTATACTCATGCCAACTGCTGCTGTGCATCCAGGTATTTATTTCTTCTTCTGTCCCCTGAAAGACAACCATTTCTATTATATCCTTCTTTTCCATTTTTTGCTTCTGTGTTATCCACAGCCTTTACAACCTTCAAGAGGGTTTATTATCTTCTCCACTGTCATTTAAAAAAATATATTAATATAGTTTTTTATTTTATTTTTATTTTTTTACTTTCAGTGTCACTTATTTTAAACTGCCTTTAGAGGAGATTTTGCAACTTGTTTTCCATCCAAACACTTGACTGCCAGACAGGCAAAAATAGAGCTTAGAAAAGAGGCCTTGGTTAAGTAAGAGTTTCAAATTGAATGGGTTTTTTTTTTTTTTTTACATTGAGATGGAAGAGGTTGCTCATTACCCTGCAGAATTGCACAGTGTTAACATGGCGCTGCACATGGGATGCTGCCCGCTGCTGTGGCCACTCAGACATAAATGTCAGTCACCCTGGTAAAATTAAATGTGCATTTAATATGTGAGACTTGTGTGTCTCCACATACATATTCAAACACACAGGCAAACGCACAATATACATACTACTGAACGCATATACACGCAAAAACACATTTATAGCTGTGTCTTTCTCTCTGTTCAATCTTTTTTTTTTCTTTCATCACAGTTTTATTTTAATTTTCCAACATGGTGCCATCCAGTTGTTTTGGTCTTCTCTGAGCTTTTCTCCCCATAAACCGTTGCCAGTGCATTTCGTTCTTCTACCAATCCATCAGTATGAGACACACTCACACACACACACACACACACACACACACACACACACACACACACACACAAACACACTCACACACAGCCCACGCTGCTGCTCTTGACCGCAGTGTGTTCAGAGACAGTCAAATCCCAGCACTGCCATCTCTCTGGTGAACCTCTCACGCAGCGCTTTTATGTAGTCGAATTAATGCAGTTGTTCTTTTCAGGTCAATAGTTAAACACATAAAAGTGCAATTACATTTGAATGGGTACCACCATTTCGCTTGGGGACTGCGTTAACAGTGTTAAAACTGCGTGCTGTTCGTGTGGGAGGTGCTCTATCTGTTGACCTTAAAGGAGATATGAAGTTTGTGATGCATCCTGCCAGACATTTCTCTCTACAGAACTTGTATTAAGATATTCACTGACTAATGACATTGAATTGGTCCTTTTATTATATCCTATCTATTGAAAGGTAGACGGATAAGGGAGCGTTACACTTGTCAAGACTGCATCAATATAAAACTGTGCATTAGTCTGTCTGTGTTGCTCCAAAAGAGAAAGGGGCCTTTTTGATGACATAGCCCATATGAGCCTTGAAGGTTAGTTCTGAGTCAAAGGTGATATCAAGATTTCTTGCCTAATAGGGCTTGTGTGACTTAAAATTTTCCATCATGGCTCCAGTTCCATGATGAGATCCTGAAACCCCTCTCCCAAAACGATACTGATGACTTTTTTGGCAGTGATGGCATTTTTACAAGCTTTTGGCCACGCCCTACTAAAGAGTGTGCCATATATTAGGCAGTCAGAAGAGGTTGTAAAGTGACTAAACACCAGAGTGAAATTTGCAACAGACAGCCTTATAGGACATGCATGCTTGGGATATGCAGAGAATGGATAAAAATAACTCAAGAAATAACAAAGGGCATGGATAGGACCACTATGAAATTAAATCATGAATTTCATAAATAGAATTGAGTCATGAAATGCTCTTAATGAGCTTGGTTTTATTTCCCCTTTTCTTATTGTGATTAATAAATATGTAGCCTATCATTTCAACTTTGAAAATGATTTGAATGAAAATTAATGCTTGTTTTTTACACACAAAATATCACCACTTGGACTGACCATGCAGCGGAGCCTAACTTATTCTGATATAGTTTAACTCTCAGAATTATTTTTTGGTACCGGTGACCCCACTCCTCACGCACACATGGAATTTTTTTAAATTGTTTGCGTGCTGGAGGTACAATATTGTTTTATGTGCAGAGTGAAGATAGTTAAACATTTAACCTGCTAGCTAGCAGGAGAAAATTTCACTGTCAAAAAGTCTAAGGAGGAAAGTTGACAGCGTAAATAGGGAATTCCCTGAAGAATGGAAAGACAAGTATGCTTTCATCCTACCTGGTTTCCTGAAAGTAAAGCTGGTGTGTCTTATCTGCAGTGCAGCTGTTGCTACGAGCAACGAATATAATGTTAGATGGCAAGTCAATGGATGGCATCATTGCCTCCGTGAAACAGGTGCCCCTTTTTGCTAAATCCGCTACTCACTGCATAGACGCGCTGTGGAATTCTGTGCACAGGGCCAATTACTTTTCCCTAGCTAGTGCATAGCTCAGTGTAATCCATGTAGTTTGTTTTTTTACAGTAACTATTCGGCTATTCGTCAGATCGTTGCATCACTGTAACATTTACTTAAGATTCAGCTTTTTTGTGCAGATTTTGGTGTCAGTGTTTTTCATAAACACAAACTAAATCACCTTTGTTCACAAATGTTGCACCGTGGCCTACAGTCACATAAGTAAAATAACAGTTGAATGATTTACTGAACTGGTGATATTTTTTTCATATCACACATCGCATGTTACTATTTCAGCACCAGGCGCTGTTCACTACAGTGCAGCCCACCATGTCTGTCTCTGTCATTCACTCTCACTCTCAACATGGATAAAAGTATCGTTAGCATTCTTTAGACGGGGATAGATTCTCTATTTCAACATTACAGCCTATTTGTGGGACTGTCAGTCCGATATTGTAAAAAAAATTAAAATAAAAAATAAATCATCAAAATTATCAAAATAATCTGACGGGCCAGATATAATGTCTGGAGGGCCAATGTTGGCCCACTGGCCGGATGTTGCTGACCACTGTTGTAAAGCATAGGTGTTGCTATGCTTGTTGCCCCTCCGCTGCCTCATTGGGTTGGCAAGTTAGCATTAGTAGGTGAGTCCATAGATATTTGATCATTGTGGAGTAAGACTTGCATTTTGTACAAAGTTGACGGACAGCCTTGTCTTTGTTTGTTACTTTTCCATCTACAGTGTAGAACAAGCTTGGGCAGTATCTAATAATTCATACCATCATACCTTTTTGAAATTTTGCTGGGGTATATGGCGGCAAAAGCAGAGACTGAGCTCTGGTGGTGCGTGCTGTGCATTACGTTCAGTGAGTTTAACACAAAGAGGAGCACTAGTCTTTATAACGGTATTAGAAAAAATACCTCTGGGATTGCTATATACCCCGGTATTTTATAAGGCTGCGCTACGGCCAAGGCCTAGTGTAGATGCTCCGATGATATGATTGTTCACTTAGGATAGCTTTGCTTACCAATGCCCTCCCTTCTCAGTTAACAAGTTTAGTTTAGTCTGATAGGGTAAGAGGGCACACAAGGCTAAGCTGAGAGTGCCCTGTGGTGGATCACAAGGCAAAGTTCCTTAAAAATGTCTCAACTGTCTGCTGCACTTATAGGAAATAAATGAACCATCTGTTGCCCTTAAAGACTGTATATTTAGAATATGAACAAGTCATTACAATATGACAATTAACTAATTTAAAAAAAACAAACAGTCGAATTGCAAATAAAAAGTGATAGGTAAGGATATGTACAAGTGTATTTAATTTTGTTGAGCCTCGGACCCTTTAAGTAATAATTCATGTAAGTCCTGGTTGATCCTTAAGATGTTTTGATGGAATTCAGAAAGGTATATCTCAAATACTCCATAAAAGACCATCACTTGTGATGAAATTGTGTGTCATCAACATAGCTGTGGACAGAGGTGACATGTGTCTTGATGACATATTTAGATTGTTAAACCTTAAATTCAATTTTCACACTGTGAAATGAGTTGAACAATGTCACTTGTAGCTCTGAAGGAAGTTACCCAAAGAGTTTGATCCATACTTATGACTACAAATCAATATATACTGTCCTCAGTATCAGTTCTGATCATTCATTCTTTAAAGTCTGCCTCTTGTGACTCCACCAACTTTATACAAATGCAGTATAAGATTTAGAAGTAGTGGTCCAAGGACTGACTCTTTTGACTCTTATTTTGACAAAAAACATAAATGTAAAAGAAAATGTTTTAAAAGCCAATATATTGCCTTTAGACAGTTTAAAATATATTTCTGAATTTATGCTCTGCATGTAATTGCATGCATGTGACTGGGTTGGTACATTTTTCTGCTATATTCAACAGGGCAAAATACGTCCATATGTATAGAAGGGAGGATCTGAGAGAAAATTTTGCAAAGCTTTATCATACATACATACATACATAGTACATAGAAACTATGTGTGCACGCACACACACACACACACACACACACACACAGTTCACTCTCTGTATGGACAGACATTCTAATGTTCTTTCTATTCTTTTTCCACGCCCATACGCACACAAATGTACAAGGCAGATTTATGCACCCATGCATTTTTCCTCTTTTCTTGTCTTTTACCTAGATGCAAGCACACACAGATAGACACATACACCTCACATCTGGGATCTGCAAGCATTTTCTTGGCAACAGTGGGGACTGGAGGGCAAGGATGGAACTGTGTAGCAGCAGATGATGGATGGCAGGGGAGATCACCTATTTGTAGAGCAAAGGCAGAGATTTGCTGTCCTGACATCTCCTGTCGGCAACCGAGCAACTCAGAGCACAGTGATTGACGCAGGGCTGTGTGGCAACATGAGCAGCGTCTGGAAACTAAGAAAATGTCTTCTTCTAAAGTTTATTGTTGGTTGTTTATCAGTGCTGTGTTAAGTGTGTGTTGTTCAGTGGGGGTGCTGAAGATGCATTAAGAGGCTGTGGCCTCTGGAGTGGCTCAGTTTCCTGAAGTAGTTCCATTTGCTAATTCATGCATCATCTATTCAACCTTTGCACCCATATTTAAGACACTGTTTACATTTCTTTCTTTCTTTCTTTCTTTGTTACTTTTTTCCCAGTAATCATCTATCAAGACAGATGAACAGATGCACTGATGGATGATGAAAACAGATGTCATTCATTCTCCCATCATCCAACAGCCATCACAGCCAGTCTTTAATTTCCCCAGTCATGACTCACTCATTATTCCATTTATTTATTTTTTTTTGTTGTACAGGATGTGGTCCAGTTCAGTCAGCAGCCCGGAGTGTTTTATTTTCCAGGTGCACTCTGTGTCTGTCAGAGTACACGGAGACACTCTGTTCATGCTTTTTTTAAGCCTCCGTTTCAAACTATATTGCTACTGATTATCGTATATTCTTCTTCTGATGCTGGGTAATGAATGGAGTCATTATGCAACAGCAGCATAGCTCTTGAGCTTTTCCCAGTGCATAGTTTTCTGTTATCTGCCACTGAAGCAGTCCGATAAAGTGTCTTTCTCAAGCTAGCAGAGTACAGTGGTGCTGACATTTCAAACCCACATTTCCCCAAATCTTGTAGGGATTCGAATTAGTGACCCACAGGTTACAAGGCCACTGATGAAGCTAGCTGTTAATTAATTGACGCTCAAGACGCATATATTAATGAGGGCCTCATTACTGCCAGCCTCGAGCCAAGTTTGTGTGTGTATGAATATGTTTTTTGGCTATGCTTCTTTCTACATGTGAACTGTATGTGTGCACTCATCTCTTATTTTTGGTATTTCTGTGATTCTGTCTGTTGAGTGCATCCTAGCAACAGCTTCAGCCTTTCACTGCAGGATCTGTGCCCTAGCATTTAGCCTCTTTGACCCAAAATGCATCCTCATGTTCCCGCAGAGTTTCTCCCCTCTGTTCCACTGAGCTGATAGCAGCGCTGAGCCGAAACCAAGTTGAAGCTCTTGGAGTCAATGAGACAGTACAGTGGAGACATAGGGTAAAATCCCCAGTCCTGCTGCTAGAGGAAGGAGGAACTCATCTGTCACTCTGATTGAATACCTGTCTATCAGCTGTATTTGCCTGACTGTTTGAGTGTCTTTCTTAATCTCTTGCTGCCTTTCTGTCTTTCTAACTACTGTCCAGCTGACTATGTTTCCTCTTACTTATCATGTCGGCTTGTTTATCTCCATGTTTAAGTGTATCCAGCCTCCCAAAGAGGGACTTAAGTTAAGATATCGGGTGAATGTGTTTTCTTGTATGTTCTGATGGCAGCAGTTCAGCACATGGATCTTTGTCAATATACAGAATAAACACTATTGGAGATATTAAGTATCGCAGTTCTCCAACACTCGAGTGAGTCAACCATTTATTGTGCGCTTCCATTGTCCTACATATTTCTTCATTAAACAATCCACACAACACTTATTAGTTCACTCTCACAAACTCATTAATATGGCATTTTTTTCTGATCATTGGTTTGCAATTTGCCTCCCAGTCTTAATCAAACTCATCCCCACACAGCAATAAAGAAAAAAAATCACAACAAGCACTAACCATCAAAATAATTGCCTGCATACATTTGTTCTGCCTCCCTGAATTTCATATTGTTTTCCTCCAATGGTCATGCGGCCTGATATTGAAGATTGTTGTGCCTTTTGAAGCCATACACCCATTCAGAGATGCTTGGAGTTGCTCTGGGGACAAAGCAGGAGGGGAGGGGGTAGTTTAGAAACACATGCTGTAGCTACGTGAAGAAACTAATTAAGACATCTTCTCTACCCACTAAACAATCAACATCAGGATTTAACCATTGATCTCCCCCTGGCCACTAACAGCACATCCAGCAAATGTGCAAGCCAGGCATTTACTTGTAATGAAAGCAAAGCCTGCATGAGTTTTGCATGTTATTTTAGATTTTGTAATGTAACAATAATTAACAAAACAACATTATATGTTGTTTTGTTAATTATTTATGTCTTGGGGACAGAGGCCATGGGAAATACTGAAACAGTCCCAAGCAAAGCACCAGCAATTAAGTTATTATCCAGCGTTTGGAGCTTGGCCATGTCACGCTGTAGATAAGTGTGTTGTGTGTGCAGCACATGTCAAAATGCACCATGTGTGCAAGATGGTGGAGCCCTCTGGATGGTGGTTGAGGGTCACTTGTTGTGACAGTGTTTCACAGAGAGTGTTTTATTTTTCATTATACAATGTGTTTGAGAGTGTGAATGCAGCTCACGTCCGACTGGAATTAGTGGAAACGCCTTGTCTCACTTGTTTACCACCCACAAGAATCCTGGCAATTGTTTTCTTTGGCTAACTTGTCACTTAATTCAACTCTTTTGTTTACATTTCCAAATTAGAAAACTGGAAAAAATGTAGTTCTATCGATGTGGCATGCTGATGAGTATGGCTTAGGTTTATGGATGTGAGGACACATTTCTCTGACTGATTAATGATTGACAGCATGCCGAAAGTCCACTGTCGCTTGAAAATATTCAAACTTAGAATAAAGCAGCTCAGTCAGCAGAAGAAAATGTTGCCTTGAACCACAGATACATTACATTTTTATATTTTTTGTGAATCATATTAATGTTTCTAATGTGTCTTAGTTCTGATCACAAGTGTATGAGCTGACTTTGTCACTGGGAGATGGAGGGGAAGGTGGATGTCCTGAGATCTAGGCAAGACTGCTGTGAAGCTGCAGACTGCTGGTCGAGAGCAACAGACAACAAAACAGGTTGTATTAGCAAGACATCAGCTGCATTTTTAGCGACATTGTGCCCCCAAGACCGGGTACTTTTATAGACACATCAGTGGCATTTCCAGTGGCATAGTGCCACCAAAACTGGATATTTTTTCAGTGCCAATTTCAGCAGCAATTGTGCCATCAAAAAGAGTGCGTGTGCCAGCAAGACATTGGCGGCCTTTCCAGTGGCAATGGTACCACCCAAACCAATGTATTATAGCAAGACATCTGTGACATTTCCAGGAGTGATTGTGTTACCATGTTTTTAGTGCCTAAAGATAACCACACGTGAACTACAGGGTTGTTGAAGTTTAAAAGTATGTAAAGTTTCAACATAGCCACTATATAGTAACATACAAATTTTACATATCTGTGGTTTGCAGAGATGTACGCTGCCAACATCATCATTCATCCATCATTCTAATGTGCTTTCTCTTCTTTTTCAACGCATGCTTGCTAATGTTCAATTTTTACCATGAAGTCTTTTGCAGGGGAGCAAGCCTTGCCTTTGGTTTGCGTGTGTAAGCACCACAGTGTTCAAATGAAAGATGTTTGCCATAACTTTCAAGTAACTGTTTTGTGAAATTTACTCGGACTCGGAAAATCCTTGACGAATACGGCAATAACTTGGTCACAAATAGATTAAGATCGTGGCTGCATTTTTACTAATCGTTGAGTGAAGGAATCAGTTTTAAAATGATCACGTTCAGATCACTTTAAAACTGCCTCTGTATGTCTCCATCTTACATTTTTCCTCAGGATGTCAAGCATTGAGGCTAACTCAGAGACAGACAGGTCGCTTGAATCTATGTGCTTTATTTACATATAAATTACTTGGACATTTATTCATTTATTCAACATTATACAAAGGAAAGGAATTTCAAAGCCCATTGGAACCTGTGAGTACTGTGGAGAAATATGTCTTGGATATGTTTACACCTAAATTTGACATATTTTGGCTCCAGTTACGATCCCACCAGCCAGTATGAAGGTGAATGCTCAGGAGGAAGTACTGGTATCTTGCCTAACCAGGGTCTAGATGTCCTGCTGGCGTTTTTGTCATAATAACTGCTTTGCTTTGTCTGTTGGTTTGTCCATCGCCCTACTTTGCCAGCAGCATCTTATTGTGCAAACAATTTGAATTTGAGACGCGGCCTCCTCCTAGCCGAGCGATATCCCTCCTGTGGTGAGAGGCAGGATTAATTTCTCTCCCTAACTCCCACCGCACATGCAGAAAGATAGAGAGGGAGAGCTGAGGTTGGAGGGGAATGGGGGCTGGTGGAGGTAATACCACCACCACCTATTATCCAAGGAGTATCATTTAATCGGGCCTTTGTGGGACGATATTGTATTTGGCTGTTTCAGTGTGGTGCTGGCGGGGCGCCTCGTGTATGATTATGTGTCTCATCGGTTTCAGCCCTGTGTCAGTAATCTGTTTGTAGTGAGATAGAGAACACACAAGCTCTGTAAATAATGCAAATCTGCTACTGGGCTTCACTTTCTCTTTCTTTCCTGCCATCCATCTCTCTGTGGCTTTCTTTCTCCAGTCTTTATTTGTCTCTCTTTCTTTCTGTTTCCCACTCTTCCTCACATAAAAAGTCAGGATTAGGCATTCTCTAAACTCCTGCACAACAATAATCGAAACCACCTTCCATGTCCGATCATTCAACAGACTTGTGTGCGTGTGTGACGAAATGAATCAATCCTCTGGCAATCATTGGTTTGAAAAGCTGATTCATATTCTGATGGCAAGATACTGTATGACAAATTTTTTGCCACCTTGATGAAATATAAAATTACAAACTTGCTGTGGCTGCTGTCCCTTACTGGGGCTTAAATCTCAGACGGGCTTGGTGTTGTGATGGTAGCGAGGCATAATTGATCCTGTCTGCCCGTAGCGTGGGAATAGAACAATGGGAAAAACAACGAAATGGGAAAAGATCAGAGGTTGTAATAACTGCAATATGACACGGCTTTGTCCTGGCTGCCTCAGGAGAATAACCGTCATCAGATGTGTGTGTGTGTCCCACACCCCAACCCTGCTCTTGCCCTCAGATGGGAAGAAAATGATAATGTGCCTATTCAATCGAGTGATTCATGATTTTGATTTGAACATGCAGTGTCTGGCCATGTCAGTTGCTAATTATAAAATGATAGGGGCACAAAGCTGGCAATTAAATATCACATCAGGAGCTTGGTAGAAGGATTGCTGAATTAGGTGTATCCTCCAGGCAACGGTTTGGTACACAGTAGGTCCTGTGTGTATCTGAATTGACTCAGTGCTCTTTTTGTTCTTCACAGAGATCCTGAGTGGAGGCGTGTATGTTGACCAGAACAAGTTCCTGTGTCATGCAGACACAATCCATTGGCAGGACATTGTAAAAAACCCTCGGATCCATCCTGTGGTGGTGCCCACCAACAGCAGCGTCACATGTGAGTAACACAACACACACAAATGTAGAGGACAAACAGACAGCACTTTACTCAAACCTTTCTGTAACAAAGTTTTACTGTTGCTCCACACTTGTGTTTAAACTCATTCACGCTTGAATCTGTACATTCAAATCACAGTCTAATCTACTGAACACTGAGAAGCAGGTTAGGCTTGATAGAGTTCTCACAGATTTAGCATTGCAGTTCAGTTTGATTCATTTCAGTTTAATACGTGTTTATTGTACCTGGATGGCAATTCTATTGCAGCATAAATTATTGTGCAGCATTGGAGGTTTTATGATGAACTATATAAGAAAATATTAAATACATGCAGCACAAGCAAAGGTATTGCCTTTTTTATACCATACATTTTTCTTCCCCCATTACCCACAATGCAACTCAACCACCCACAGTTTGGTTGTAAACTGGCATTATGTGTTAGCAGCTCAATTAAACTTGAGACACTAGCCACAAGTAAAGATGAGCAGGGGGTTACAGAAGTGAGGTCACCTCACCTCTCACTATCTCCAAACCCCTGAGTCACAACCAGCTCTCAATTCATGAGATTTTGCACAGCTCCCTCTGAAGTTTACCTTTAATTTTACTCACTTTATTATAGCCTAAACCTTTTTTTTTAATTTTCAGTAGAACTCTCAGAGACCAGCCTGTAAACAGCCTTTGATTTGTAAAATCAAACACTTTAATTGCCTTGCTCAATAGCACTTGGTGGAAATGACTTTGGGCAACTGCTGCTCTTTAACTTTCTCTATCAATATTTACCCTGTAACCTTCAGGTCTTAACATCAGTTCTACCAAATGGGTGTTTTTAATTGGCTCTGATTCTTTTTTCACCTCAAACAGTGAAACCTTGTATGATGTTTTCTTATTAAGTAAGACTGATACGTACAGTGAGCGAGTATGATCCCCATTGTAGTGGGGAGCAGCTTCGCAGCCAGACAAAGCTGTGCTCCTGGCTAAAGGGGGAGCAGCTACTGTTGTGTATGGAGCTCTCCACCTCCTGCGAGAGCTCCGACTGCAGGTCAAAGGAAACATCAAGCCAGATCTGGGTCTGCCTGCGATGGGCTGCACTGATGTTTGATATAGAGGCATCAGTATTAAATTAAGACTTTTTCATAACTGATAAAATCTCCTTGTGGTTTCATTAAATTGCAGTCAAGTCCTATGTTGTGGTACACCTGATTGATGCCTACTACACTGGAGTACAGTGTAATGGCATACTGTGTCAGGGTACGGTACATAGTGCTTACACTAATCACAGGAACTGGACATTCCAGTCAGGTGTTTTCAGATCCAGGCCCGTGACACTTATGTGAAAGCCCCTTTAATTTGTCTTACACGCCATTTCATGTATTTCTTAGAGAGTTGTGGTGGTAAACGAGGATAGCTCATGACAACACGTGACTCAATTCCATTAAACAATCTTGATTAAAAGCATAGTCAGCTCTACCTGAAGGATCCTGGAACTCAGATGTACAGGACTCTGAGCAGACTCAGTTATCCTGTCACAAAGCAGTGTGGGCTGGTAAATTGTGACAAGAAAAATGGTCCAAAGGAGACCCCACATCTCAACCTGCTCCATTCACAACAAGTGACCAAGTGTGAGCAGCAAAACATTGTCATCACAAAACCACCCCTTGACCCCATTCTGTCAATCCGTTTACCATAACAATCCACACTGACTGCTTGCTCACATCATATTCATTTCCCGCTGTAGCCATCTGGCCGATGTGTTATTAGATGTTTAGAATTATGAAGGGATTTATTTGGATAAAATAAACACATTTGATCTGTCAGGCGGTAAGGGGGAGAGGGTGGTTGAGATGGTTGTTAGTGAGGTTAAGATGCATTAAATCACCTCTTTTGACCCTTTTCTGTTTATCCATCGACTTAACCTCTTAACACGCTGCTTTTGTTATTAATTTAGTGCTCAAGCTGTTTCACATTTAAATATGTTCCTTTTTATCATTATTTTCTTTAAGCCGTCTGGTCTCGTTCATCAACAAATACAGAATTACATAATAAAATGTTTTATCATTAAGAAAGAAGACAGTCTCTGCAAATGTCCTTGGATTTCCTCTCACAGCACTCGCTGAAGGCTTCAAATGCAGATTAACAGCTCTGAGCATTGATATTCTGCTCAATCACCCTCCTCCCTGCAGCCCCGTTAGCCCTGGATCGACCCTTACTCCTGTGCAAGTCTTCTACTCCGCCAAAAGATCAAGGGTCTCCCAACCTGTAATCCACAATTGAGAACATAATCTCCATTTCATTCTTTGGGGAGACACAAGATTTACGCTGTTCTAACTTGTGACTTATTTGTGCCACGGTTGTTGTGTTTATTGGTTCTCTTTTCAAAACAGGATGGTAATTTAAAAATCCATACCCCGTTGATCCAGTTCAAAACCTACCATCTGTCTGTCACCCCGCACCAGCTCTTGGCATGGCAGCCTTCTCGACATTTTAACCTTCCGGGGCTGTTTTAAAAAAAGCTGTAAAAGATTATGGTGCAGGAAGAGGGGTGGGACAGGTTTATTCTAGGTCAGTGAGAATTTATAAGTTGAGATAGTGAAGACCTTGGACACTAAATGAAAACTCTTTGTCTTGACTTCCCAGGGTGCATGGCTGAGAGGAAAACTGAGATATAACTAAGTGCAGCAGAGGTTTTGCACACTTTGCACTGTCAGACAACCACTTATGGCTGCCAGACATTTGTATTATTTTTCTGTTTGTGTGCTGCTTTTCATACGGTAAAGGCTGTCAACCTCACTTTCTTAAGCATTGTCGAAGTGCTGTTTTTAGTTGAATAGACTCGAGGAGCAGAGGGGCAGACTGGGAAAAAGACAAAGAGACACAGGGATAGACATTAGGTGAAAGAGAGTCACAGAAGAGTGATGAATCAGCGTAGAGTGGATTGAGGATGAAAGGGATGAAATGTGTGGTGGGGAGAGGCATGGACGAGGAAGAAGAGGAGGGCAGAAGATGGAGAGGCTCATGTTGGGGAATAGAGTCAGTATCGATGCTAATAGCTCTCATCTGGAGAGGCTGATGGACAGAGGACAGCGCTTCAGCACTTATGCAGGCTCACTTCCCCCGCAGTCAATTACTAGGCAGTCAATTAAGTCCTCCAAAAAACCCAGAAAGGCACTGGCTGAAGCATTGAGGGTACGATGCTGCGTTCTGCTCATGCTTTCTGCTGCTTCACTGCTTTTTATCTCAACCTGCTGGTTTCATGCTGGGCTGATTGAAAGTGAAGTGACATAAAGGATTGTCTTATTTTCACAAAACAACCTGTGCCAAGTTTATTTAATTTTTTTTTTTTTTTTATGACTGGAACAGCATGTACCAGCCAGGGGAGAGACTGTGTTGTTGCAAAAAGACAGCAAGTTTCATCATGTTTCTTGCATAATAATAATAATACCAGCCAAAACATGGTTAAATGGTAGTGTAAGTGAATGTTGAAAAGTTACAATGACTTAATGATTACAACAGTAGAAACCTCTATTTTAATCAAATAAATTAATTAACCTATCATATCATATAAACACACTAGTCCTAAGAAGAATTAAAGTACTTATATTTTTTTGCAGATTGTGAGTGCTTGGTAAAATTATAGCTGGAATTTGGTATAATTAACACAAAGTGCTTGAAATGCAATTAAAATGAAGACTCCTATCTTAAGAACAACACTTCAGCTCAGTGTAATCAGCTTGCACAGAAAACAGTGCACAAGCACACACACACACACACACACACACACACACACACACACACACACACACACACACACACACACACACACACACACTAGGTGTATTCAAAGGTGAGCCAAAGGGACACCTAGCTCCTCGCTCACTTTTTGGAACAATTTGGGATTCAGTGGAGTGTTTGATGGCACACAGACTCAGCTAACCGCCTTTAGCCCATTTTAAGGTTCATCAAATATGGAGTTTTGAAGGCTAATACTGATCACATTTTATGATTAAGTAATCATTTGAAATGCCAATCATCTTTTTTGCTTGAACTTGTGCAGGTCAAAAGTGCCATCGTTCCTGTAATGGTCGTTGCTGGGGACCCAAAGAGGACCAGTGTCAGAGCTGTAAGTACATTGCTATTTTTAGCCAAAGACACAGCACATGGCCTTCAAGGGACTTTCCTGAGTGACTAAGTGATTTAACCCTCCCTTCAATGTAAATATGTAGACATTTTTTTTCCTCACAAAATGTTGGTATTGGGGCCAATGCAATAAACAAACAGCATGGAGGGAGTGAAAATTTATACCAAAACAAATAAAAGCTAATTTCTTAAGCAATATGGAAATTCTCCTTATAAATCATGTCGTCACACAAATTATGTGTGAACTTCAGCAGTACATGACCACACAACCACACAAATTCAACAAAATATAATCAGCCAGCACCTCACACGCAAACACATCACCGACATTAGTGATATGTGCAATATTGATGACTGTTTCCCCCAATAAACCATAACATACACAGCAGTGACAGCAGCGGGCAGAATAATATCAGTAAGTATCAGTTGGATTGATTGGAAAACAAAATCCCGAAGTTGAAAAAAGGCTAATTTGATACCAAATCAGCATTGGTGTAGGGTTTACTTTGCCATATTATTCTTTTTTTATCAAAGGAACAGTTTGTGGGGGGGATCTGTTTGCAGAAATGGAATATAATATTCATAAGTATGTTTTCATTAGTGTACAATCACGTAAAACTAAGACAAATTTTGTTTTCATTCCCTTAAAATGCTGCAAGGACACCTTTAAATTCTGGTGAAGCATACTCTCTTACTTTAGCTTGAGGCAGTCTCCCAGAAAATGCCATGATACCACTTCAAAGGTGGGGCATCAGATCCAATGAGTTTAAAGCAGGGGTGGGAGATATCAATTTTGTGAAGGAGTCTCCTAACAATGAAGCTGTAAAATATGTATTTTGAAAAAAAAAAGCATACAACAATTAAACAATTTAAAGTTGTGTGTCCCTCCCCTAAGCTTAAATAAAAAACATAAGTTTTTGCACCACTCCATCACTAAGTAACCAGTAGTTCTCATTGTTTTTCTTTTTTAATGGCAATTAGTATGGTTAAAGAATGGCCGCCACAGTTTTTATGTTGTATATGTTTATTAGTAAGAGGTTAGTTAGGGGTTGCTCATTCCAACCTATTGTAAATGTCATCCTATTATTTTTTTTTACATCTATCTGCCTCTGCACGCTACTTTTACTTTACTCTGATCTGTTCTGACAAACCAAAAATGTAGCTCATTTTCTGGCTACAAAATTGATTTTAGAATATCTGAAGCTGCAGTATGTCTATCCTAGATAAGATCAAATAATGGTCATGGTGTTCCTTTCAAACGGTTTCTTTTCAAACAGCTAATCAAAACTACACTCAAATAAGTTAAACCCCAATTAAACCAAAAAGATCAACTAAAATCATGTACAGGCGCCAGAAAATATTACATTCCAGTATTACATTTATCTTTTCAGCTTAGTTTATTTAACGTAAGGGTCATCTGCATACATGGGCTTCATTAATTTGAAAACTGTAAATGCAATATCCATATGAAGAAGGGATTCTTATGCGCTTTATATTAAAATCAAGCACAAAATGTATTCCACGGGCCTCTAGTCTGACATCATGGAATGAAGATATTTTTCTGATTCTGTCATGTTGATGCAAAATGATGCATAGCATCAATGCAGGCAGAGCACAGAAGTTGTGCTTGTATTGGCTGATTGGCATCTGATTTTTGCTTTACCATGATTGACTCCTTCACAACTGTTTGGCTTGTATCATCCAATCATATTTACACATATGTGCACTGCAGACATTAAGACCTAACACTTATACCTGTTACTGTGCTAATCACGCTCATGCAAACCTATCTGTGCAATTGTAACTATTTGTGGGGCGGTTATATTGCTTTGTACTTTACTCTTTGAAGATCTTGTGTTTCTTTGGCTTTAAACCTTTTGTGAATGTTTTTAACAACTCCTAATTGCAGACTGACATTTGTAGTATAATGGTATTGGCTGAAATTTCAAGTAGAGGAATGCTTGACACACTTTTTTGTTTTTGTCTATTACATCTATTTAATCAAAAATTAATTTACTGCAAAAAATAAATTAATAGTCAATGACATTTAAAGTACAGTGTTTCCAGTAGAATTAGAATGTATGTGTGGCGGTAGGTAAAGATGGAGGTCAGTAAGCACACTTAACGTTTTTTTATCCGCATGTGTGTATCTCTTTGTATCATTCCATGTCCCCTCTCTTAATTCGGAAGTTTTGGCAGGTCTGTGAATGTAGCACTCTCATCATCTCACCAGTTGATCTGATCAGATTAGATGGACGAAGGAGCGGCTACTGCTCTGTATTTGCCCAGAGTACACCCGTCACTGACAGAAGTGGTGGTGGGCAAGGTTTTAAGCAGGTTTTCAACCTTGTTTATGGGTCAACTCTGTTCAAGTATTCACAATCACATAATGACTGCAGAAATACTACCACTTCCAGCAAAAACACACAAACACACACACACACACACACACACACACACACACACACCTTTATCATCTCCCAATAGCATCCCTAGACCTCCAACACACCCTCTACAAACCCTCCTGCTTGGACCCCCCACCCTTAATAGAGAGTGTGAGAATGATGCTCTACTGAGTCCATCAGTAGGGAAGAGGGTGCTCTATGTTATTTTCTCTTCTTCAGTCATCTTTGTTAGACTTTCAATATTCTTTTGGTGTCTCTCTTTCAGGCCCTAACCATGTTGCTCTCTCTCTGTCTCCATCTCTCTGTCAAACACATACACACAGAGGACAATGTCCAACACAAGCATTTATACAGACATACACACAGACACACTAACATAGCCAAAACCAAATCAGTGAGTTATAAAAGAAACCTTCAGGCCACAGCCCACCAGCTGGCTCCAACAAGGAAAAAAAGGAAAAGTAAATTCTAATTTTGCTTTTGCAGCCCCAGGTGAAAGCAGGTTCTTTAGATTAAACCAAAGAACGGTTGCTTATCATTTGCTCCTAAAAAAACATGACCATTACATACACTGAATGGTGATTTTCTGATCGCTATGTTCAAGAATTAATTAGGTTTAAGCAAAAAAATTAAAATACTGGGTTACAACGGTCTTCATGGCCATATATGGCAAATGACTTGAAATAGAGTCAGGGAAATATCTTGGTCAGGGTAAAAAGAAACCAATGCTGAATGTCAGTAGGAGGAGGGATCTCCAGTGTCGAAAGGTGCACGCGTTGTTGCCCTACCCATCTACCCAGACCTTTTCCACCAGAAGTTTTGCAGCACTAGCAACATCACATTACTTGTGCCCTTGCTTTTGAGGGACAAAGGTCACACTTGATACTGCCACATGAGGTCCTTATCAGGCAAACACACACATAGGTCATTTTTTGGCATTTCAACCAAACTGATTATTGCTGGTGTTTTTACAGTGACAACAGTCTCCACAGCCAAGGAATTATAGGATAAAACATAATAAAAAAAACCTGTTTATATATGGCCCATGGCCCAGCTTTCAACCAGTCTTAAAGGGGATGTATTATGCTCATTTTTAGGTTCATAACTTGTATTTTGGGTTTCTAATAGGGTGTGTTTACTTTAATGGTCGTACTGTCTATGCTGGATCGCCTGTATTCCCCCTCTGTCTGAGACACTCTTGTTTAGTGCCTGTCTCTTTCTGTCTTTACACTGTCAGTGTAGCCAAGAAATTCATTTAATGGAGGTGGCACTGTCTACCGTCAAAAAAATACATAAAAGTTTCCAAACACAACAGGAATATGATTTGAAATTGGGGAGAAATTAACATCAACCATCAAGATTAAATGTTTTCTTGACATTAGCGGTTAGCTGCATGAAGCAGTGTACTTGCAGCCGAGGAATGAATATAATGGAGTATAGTAGCACTTTCTACCTCAAAAAGTGACCATAAAACCTTACAAACATAACCGACCACGTTGCACTGACACACTGACAACCAAGTTTACATGTTTGCCTGATGTTAGCATGCGCAGACACTTGAAGTAGAGTGCCTGGAGGAGATGATGTTATACAGTAGTCTGTCCTGAACTGAAGTCAGCTTGTAGCCAAGGTAGAAAAAAATGTTGAAAACAATAAATATATTTATATTGGTCTTAAGCCCGAGGTTTTGCTCATAAGGAAATATACGTTTACCTCAGTATTTGAAATTTTGGCCCAATTTAGTTTTAACATTGTGACATTATGTTTTTGACAGAAAATAATGAAAAGTATGGCATTTATCTTTGTATCACTCAGTTCAGTGTATAAGCTAATGCTCTAAGTGTCTACTATCACTCAAGCTTTGACATCAAGTACACAGATCACCGCAGGCTCCATAACATGCTGATCATTTAAGTTCCTGTTTGCGGCTTTTGATAAGTAAACTGACCAACAGTACAACCTGACAAAAAACTCTTTAAGCAGCGAACATGAAAAAGTGTGAAGTCATCATCCTTCTGTCTGCAATTTATCAATCTGCTGTCACGGATACTAACACTGTCTCTGCAGATGTCCATCCATCCATTTTTTTATCATCCCTCCATCTGTGTCTTTCACAGCACTTTACCATCCCTCAAACACACGCAGGGAAGCTTGATCTTAAATATGACAATCTTTGGCTTTTCTGTAGTGGAACAGAACGAAGAAAAAACAAACAGTACCGTACCACACATTAAGACTTTACAACTAACTATAAATGTACTTTTCTTGCAGACTAAAAAGCACTTGCACACTTATTTTCCTCTCTCCATTAAATGTGTCTGTTTCTTTCCTCCCTCCTCCAGTTTGATTGCACTACCTTGGCCATCAATTTCCTCCCCTCTTTCCATCACTCTCTGTGCAGACCACTTCATCTATGCCTTCCAACCCTGGCATGTCTCGTCTTATTTGTTCTGCAGTCGCGATCTCATTAAGATAATGAGGAATGAACTGTTTGACCAGGACCTGTTAACAACACGTCACAGACCAACTCCTGATAAGCCCTGGCCCTGTCTGTCTCCCTCCTTTATCTCGCCATCGTTATCCATACGTGGATGTCATGATTCATCCACCTGCTTCCTGTTTTTTTTTTTTTTACTGTGCAACCTTTAATTGTATTGTGCTGAACTACATTGAAGGAATAAGTGTAAAATGTCAAATGAAAGATGACTTGGCGTGACATTTTCATGAATAATTATTCAACTGTCTCAAATCAACAATAAACAGCAGCATTTGGTGTCAGCACCTTTAAAGGAAAGGGAATTACAACTCAACAAAATTCCTGGTATTGAGAATTGCAGATCTGTAATAGCAGAGGAGCTTGCCCCTATAAGAAGACTTAAAGATTTCTTTCCTCAATAAAGATGAAGAACAAATCTAAAGAACAGTCTGAGGGCTTTTTTGGATTATGTTAGCACAGCCAAACATTCCTAAGGGGTCTGCGCAGAGCAGGATCAATGCTTTCGCCTTCCGATGTAGTTTTTTTCTTTTCTTATTTCAGAATATACAACTTAAATCAAAATGTCAGTACAGTACATGGTTGCTTTTTATATTTAATAGTTTGGTTTTTGTTTAACGATTTACACTGCATTTGTGCTGTAAAAAATATATCTATTTTTGCCTAAAAAATCTTTAGCTTTTTTTGACATATACCTAAAATCTTTCCACAATGTAAAAATGTTAATGTGGTAGACCTTTGTCACAACAGTCCTTAACACAGTTGGAACTAATAGCATTGATTGTGGCAGTCTGTGTGCCATTGCCAGAGCTGATTGTTCAAGCTATTGTCACTGGCTCAGCCTCCGTTAAAGTTATTAGTTGCACCTGTGCACTCCCTGATATTACATATCAAAATATCCACAATGACAGAGGTCTGTCTGGTAAAGTAAGAGCTGTCTAATTTTTAGTATTTCTATCCACAGGCATCATCAAATTGTTTTTTTGTACATTTGTTTATTTCTCACTCATCAGTTCAGAATATCTAAAAGGATGCAGTAACGCTTGTTTGCATGGCACACAGTCAATTAAGCTATATGGGTTAGTCAATACTGCTGACAATTTTTCTGCAACAAAGCACTGTTGTCAAAGACTGAACCTGTTGAGCAGCATGTAGTTAGCTTGTTTTTGAGAGCTGTTAAAGCTTTTTGAAAAATGCTCTTACATCTAAAAAAAATGAAAAATAGACATTCACAAGCATTCATAAGGACAGCTACATATTCACCTCCAGTTTTCAATGGCTGTCATTATTACAAACAACCACAGACACATTTGGCAAATTTCACCCGTTGATTCAGTCATTAGGAGATCCTAAACAAACAATGAGCTGGAAATCACAAAAGCGAAAGTAAAGGTTCGTCACTCTTTGTGGGACCAGGGTGTCATTTTGAGAGTTCTGCATTCTGTTTTCTCTATAACCAAAGTAAATGCACTTGGTCCAAAACCGAGAGTTTACAGTGTCCAGGTATTGTGAGGTGGGTTGCCAACTCTTATGGATCTAAGCTGTAATTAGTTTGTCCAAATAGCGCTGCTAGAACACACGAGCGTAGGTACAGGTAACGCAGAGTGATCTTTGCAAGAAGGCGTCCCGCTCTGAAGTGTTAACATGCCGTGATGTCATCTTCACATTTTTTTGTAAACCTCCATAAAGCAAAGGAAGCTGCAGATTTGGGCAATAATTCTACATTTTCAAGCGACCCCTTTCACATTATTGCATTGTTTATACATTGTCAGCTGAAAAATATTAATTATAGCTAAAAAAGAAATCTTAAGAAAATACAGTCACTATATGCTGTATGAATGACACAGAAACAGATCATTATTTCTTACATTTTGCGCAGCAATGCTAAATTACTTTGTACCTTTTTCTCAATTTTATCAAAGATAATACTGTAACTTTGTTTTGTAAGGTGGCATAGTTAGAAAAGAACGTATCTTAAAGCTGATATCTGATCAAAATCTTTACTTAAGTGAAGCGTGATAAAACCACAGCTATTACTGTGATTACCTTGGGGTATTATGCAGTGTAATAAAGCAGTCCAGTGTATCTTAAATTATGTGGACTGCAAAAAGAAAGTGAACTTTCTACTTAAGCTGGATGTCTGGCATGAAAAGAAGCTCTGTGGTGGACTGGATCTTCTAAAACACAGCAAAAATAAACACGGTGAGATTACATTATAAAGAGAATCTGCACCTCTTACAGTAGCTCTGCAGCAAGGAGAGGGATACTAAGTCTTCAAATAAAGAGACCCAGTCGTATGGTAAAATGATGTGTTTCAGAAACCAACATAAAGGTGGACACCTTAGTTAAACCAAAAAAAATCACAGAAGTCTTAAAACACTTTTTTTGTCCTTTCCAGAGAATGGTGGCTGATCAGCTTGACTTTATATG